>NC_090053.1:20329204-20434252 GCF_038355195.1 Osmerus mordax
CATTCCATCCAACACAGCTGACTGATCTAATGAAGACCCATGATGAACGGTGGGAGGTGTTTACATTCTGATTGAACACTTGTTGACTGAAAAGAGTTTAATCTCTCCAAAGTCCCCTCTCCATCCAGCAGAGCTCCACTGGTCAGACAGGAACCTGTTGTCGTGACAAACAGGCTCGGGAATCTAACATTCCTGTTGTCTGCTGTCTCCCCAGTGACACATCAACACGGAGACACAAACAGGGGCGTGCTAGCACGCTGGCGGCATGGGCGCTGTCTGAGAACAGCCCTGGAGACTCAGGGAGGAGGACGCAGGAAGGGTGAGGACCTCTTCTGAAGACCACCTCTGTGTGTGCGTGTGTCGCTCCACAGAAAAAAGGCCTGGTCTGGTGCGCCTGGAGGGGAGGGCTGGGAGTGGGGATGGGCTCTGGTGGGTGGGGTGGGGTATGGTGTGGTTTGGTGGGGTGTGGCTGTGGTGGGCTGTGGTGGGGTGGCTGGGTGGGGGTGGTGGTGGGGTGGGGTGGGGGTGGCTGGGGTGGGGTGGGTGTGGTGTGGTGTGGTGGGGTGTGGTGGGGTATGGTGGGGTGTGGTGGGGGTGGGGTGGAGTGGCTGGGTGGGGTGTGGTGGGGTGGGGTGGGGTGGCTGGGGTGGGGTGTGGTGTGGTGTGGTGGCTGGGGTGGCTGGGGTGGGGTGTGGTGGCTGGGGTGGGGTGGGGTGTGGTGTGGTGGGGTATGGTGGGGTGTGGTGGGGTGTGGTGGGGTGTGGTGGGGTGGGGGTGGCTGGGATGGGGTGGGGTGGGGGTGGGGTGGGGTGGCTGGGGATGGGGTGGGGTGGGGTGGGGTGTGGTGGGGTGGGGTGTGGTGGGGTGTGTGTGGTGGGGTGTGGTGGGGTGTGGTGGGGTGTGGTGGGGTGGGGTGTGGCGTTGGGGAGGCTTGGGGACAGGCTTGGGGACAGGCACCATGTGTTGGTTTTGGGGTTTGGGGACAGCTGAAGCTTCAGCTTGTTCCTGTATCACATGTCCTTCATGACACAGTGACAGTGGCCTTGCCACCACTGGGTCTCAGTCACACACACTCACACACACTCCCTGACCCAGTCCCAACACTCACACACACTCTCTGACCCAGTCCCAACACTCACACACACTCACACACTCTCTCTCAGACCCAGTCCCAACACTCACACACACTCACACACTCTCTCAGACCCAGTCCCAACATTCACTCACACACACTCACACACACTCTCTAACCCAGTCCCAACACTCACACACACTCACACACTCTCTCTAACCCAGTCCCAACACTCACACACACTCACACACAACTCTCTGACCCAGTACCCAACACTCATACACACTCACACACACGCTCTGACCCAGTCTCCAACTCTCACACACACTCACACACTCTCTCTGACCCAGTCCCAACACACACTCACACACACTCTCTGACCCAGTCCCAACACACACTCACACACACTCACACACATTCTCTGACCCAGTCCCAACACACACTCACACACACTCTGTCACCAGCCGACCCTCCATGTTTACCAACCCAGTCCAGTGTGTCCCACCAGGCCCCCACTGTCCACAGAGCAGCACTATACTGAACACTGACACACACTCACACTCCCCATGATGAATGAACCCTGTCAGGGTCTTCACACACGTCTGCCTGGTGTTGTTGTTGGTCTGGTGTTGTTGTTGGTCTCCGCGGTGGGTCACCGTCGGGTCACCTCTCACTCCCAGAGTTACGACAGGAATTCCTGATCCACGCTAGAATACCGCAGGAATTCAGGAGTCTGTAGATGACGGCCGGACATGTTTCCGATCCGGGGCTGGGTGCTGTTGGGGCGAGCGAGCGTGCGCAGGGCGAGCGAAGTGCGCCGGCCGGCTCCCGGCTCAGCCCTGACGCCTGCTCTTCTCCTGATTTAGAGGGCGCGTCTTGTTCCCTCTTTGATCCTGCGAGCCCGGGCCGAGGCTCGTCTGGCGTGATCACGTCTGACATGTTTCATATCTGCGCTCCTCTCCCGCTGCCAGGCAGCAGCGGCTGCCTGGCGTCCTGCTCTGCTGTAAAAGTGTCAGGGCTTCAGGAACACGCTAAAGAGGTCTGGAGAGGAGGAGGGGGGAGCCGGGGGAAGATAGCAGGGGAGGCTGACTGCGTTAGCCAAGTGGTCTAGGCTGAACTTCCTGTCTAGTGTTCTGGAATGGGGAGGGAGCCTGTCTGCCTGTCTGTCTGTCTGCCTCTCTGCCTGCCTGCCTGTCTGTCTGTCTGTCTGTCTGCCTCTCTGCCTGTCTGTCTGCCTCTCTGCCTGTCTGCCTGCCTGCCTGCCTGCCTGCCTGTCTGTCTGTCTGTCTGTCTGTCTGCCTCTCTGCCTGTCTGCCTGCCTGCCTGCCTGCCTGTCTGTCTGTCTGTCTGCCTCTCTGCCTGTCTGCCTCTCTGCCTGTCTGCCTGTCTGTCTGTCTGTCTGCCTGTCTGTCTGTCTGTCTGCCTGTCTGCCTGTCTGCAGTCAGGCAGGGACGTGATGTGTGCTCTCAGTCATGCGGGTGTGTTTGTGGGGGTGTGTGTGCGTGCTCAATGATGAGTGTGTGTGTGTGTGCTCAATGATGAGTGTGTGTGTGTGTTAAATTATGTGTGTGTCAGGATAACTAGATAAATACAGTAGCACCAAGGCCAGGGTGGTAGAGTCTTTGAAGATGTGTGTGTGAATGCGTGTGTGTGTGTGTGAGTGTGTGTGTGTGTGTGTGTGTGTGAATGCGTGTGTGTGTGTGTGTGTGTGTGTGCGTGCTGGCCAGGCGAGCCAGCCTGTCTCACAGTACTGTATTGATGTGGGTTCTCCTCTCTACACATGCTAGTTAGGCGGCGCCTCTCTCTCAGAGACAATTCTGCTGGGTGACACACCTGTGTTTACAGTCAAGCCATCGTGTCAACAGTGTGTGTGTGTTTGTGTGTGTGTGTGTGTTTGGGTGTGTGTGTGTGTTTGTGTGTATGTGTGTGCGTGACAGTGTGTATCTATGAGAGGCCGTATAGGCCATAATTCATACTTGGTCTCACATACACGCCATGACCTCACATATATACCATCATACTCTCACATATATACCATTATACTCTCACATATATACCATCATACTCTCACATATATACCATTATACTCTCACATATGTACCATTATACTCTCACATATATACCATTATACTCTCACATATATACCATTATACTCTTGCACATAAACTACTTGGTCTCACATACAACACCATAACCTCACATATATACCATTATACTCTCACATATATACCATTATACTCTCACATATATACCATTATACTCTTGCACATAAACTACTTGGTCTCACATACAACACCATAACCTCACATATATACCATTATACTCTCACATATATACCATTATACTCTCACATATGTACCATTATACTCTCACATATATACCATTATACTCTCACATATATACCATTATACTCTTGCACATAAACTACTTGGTCTCACATATACACCATTATACTCTCACATATATACCATTATACTCTCACATATACACCATTATACTCTTGCACTTAAACTGGCATACTCTCTTACACACACACAAATACCCTCTTATATGCACCATCATACTAAAGTATGACAATATATGTAAGAGACAAATAGTATGTGTGAAACAGAATGTTAGTATATGTACGAGAATAACAGGATGTGTAAGAGAGAATACTTGTCTATGTAAGAGAGAATACTTGTCTATGTAAGAGAGAATACTTGTCTATGTGAGAGAGAATACTTTTCTATGTGAGAGAGAATACTTGTCTATGTGAGAGAGAATACTTGTCTATGTGAGAGAGAATACTTGTCTATGTGAGAGAGAATACTTGTCTATGTGAGAGAGAATACTTGTCTATGTGAGAGAGTTTGATTGAAACGGAAGGCAGTTTGATTGAAAAGGAAGTAGTACTGAATTCTCAGTTCCTGATTGGCTTACACATGAAGAAGGATTTGGGGTAGATGTAGCTAACGCCCACCTTCCCTATCAAGACGAGACTGACTGACATGACAAGATGGATTCATTAATAACATTTTGCATACTCCAAATCCTGCGGCGTCATTGTCAGAAATGTTGTATCAAAGACGACAGCCATACACGGGGGCTGTTTCTAACGCTAACGTTGACAATGAAATGCACCGGCTCTTCAGACCTGGATCAGGTGCATCAAGGAGCGGCAGCAGCCCTCTGTCAGGAGCTAGTCTTAATGCCAGCCAAGTGATGGCGCAATCCCAATATCAAACTCCACAGTATTTCGGTTAAGACTAACTCCTGACAGAGTGCTGCTGCCGCTCCGTGATGCACCTGATCCAGGTCTGAAGAGCCGGCGCATTTCATCGTTAGCGTTAGAAATAGCCACTGTGGATGGCTGTCGTCTTTGATTCCAACATTTCTGACAACGATTCAAGCAAATCCACTAAAAAACTCAAATGTAGAACTCCATAGTTGTTTAGGAAGCTATACCGACCCCCACTACTTGAGTCAAAAGTCCTAGATCAGTTTTTCAATTGATGAAACAAACTATCATTTAAATTAAAGCCAATGCCTGTGTGAATACCGTCCCGTGGCACTGGGGTTTTAACCGTTGACGTCTTTAATTAGCCGAGTGGTCTTTACACCCTTGGCTACTAACCTAAACTTCAATGCCACAACCTGAATTTGATGTAAATCTGTTCACAACATTTTCCAGTTGGGACTTTTAAGATCCTATTTGAGTGTAGGCCCCTATGCCCGATGAGTGCCCGCACCCATTCACTGCAACGAAATAGCTTCATGGATCCGACTCGGAATCTGAGCTGAGACGCCTTGACAAAAAATGTGTTTGGCGTGTGGTGCGTTTTGGAATTGTTATTGTGATGTGTTCCCATCGTATTTAAGACGAAATAGTTTACAAAGAAGAGGTTTGTTAATGTGACTGTATACATATCTCACTCATACTGGCTAATCAGTTAACACGTTAAAGTAGCTTAGTCTACATCCAAAGTCGCTGTCGTGAAACTAGCCTCATTTTCACAAAAAGCTTTGGGGTAAAATTAAAAACCTTTAAAAACGTCTACATTTATCCAATATTATTGTGCACAAGTATTTTAGTATAGTTAATATGTAATTTAATTCCATAATGTCTCCAGGAATAACTGTAAAAACGTATTTCAGGAACGGGTCTGTCCTCCCTACATTAACGCCGCAGCATTTGGAGTATTCAAAATGTTATTAATAAGTCCAATGGCTTCATTAAGCCGCCCACTCTCTGCCATCTTGCCATGTCACTCAGTCTCGTCTTGATAGGGAAGGTGGGCATTAGCTACATCTACCCCAAATCCTTCTTCATGTGTAAGCCAATCAGGAACTGAGAATTCAGTACTACTTCCTTTTCAATCAAACTGCCTTCCGTTTCAATCAAACTCTCTCACATAGACAAGTATTCTCTCTCACATAGACAAGTATTCTCTCTCACATAGACAAGTATTCTCTCTCACATAGACAAGTATTCTCTCTCACATAGAAAAGTATTCTCTCTCACATAGACAAGTATTCTCTCTCACATAGATAAGTATTCTCTCTCACATAGACAAGTATTCTCTCTTACACATCCTGTTATTCTCTTACATATAGTAACATTCTGTTTCACACATACTATTTGTCTCTGACATATATTGTCATACTTTAGTATGATGGTGCATATAAGACGGTATTTCTGTGTGTGTAAGAGAGTATGCCAGTTTATGTGCAAGAGTATAATGGTGTATATGTGAGAGTATGATAGTGTATATGTGAGAGTATAATGGTGTATATGTGAGAGTATAATGGTATATATGTGAGAGTATAATGGTATATATGTGAGAGTATAATGGTGTATATGTGAGAGTATAATGGTATATATGTGAGGTAATGGCGTGTATGTGAGATCAAGTATGAATTAAGGCCTATACGGCCTCTCATATGTATCTGCTGTACAGAAACACAGTTGCCCTGGCAGGTGGACTGTGACAGAGCAAACATGTTATTGAGCCGTGCACTCCTGTCATCGGGACTGTACAGTCACCACAAACCCTGGAGGACAAAGGGAATCTCATCTGTGGCATTAGTACATTCCTTCTTCGTGTCGTAATGTTGGAGTCAACATGCTTGTTTTTCTTGTTTGTGTTTTTGTTTCTATATATATATATATATATATATATATATGTATATATATATATAGATGTTCCAGATGGACCAGAAAATGGAGTCTGTTCTCCAGATCCTGGTGGATCAGTTCAAGCCGAGGGCGGACCTGCTGCGGAAGCCCCCGCCCACCTCCAGCTCCAGGGTCACCGTCATGAAGCGCATGGGAGTCAGCATGGACGAGGGGCAGTGATGTCATCACCGTGGGACGCCGGCGATGGGGATGTCATTGCCACGGGACCACCGTGGCCTCCAGGTGTGGAGATTTCAACCGCCTGGCTGGCTGGGGGGGAGGGTGGGGGGCGACGGGGGGGAAACCATACAGGAAAAACTATGTTTCCCAGCAGCCCCCTCTCTCCCCATTCACAAACCTTCCTCAGCTGTTTTCTCTGTCGCTGACCTTTGACCCAAGAGGAGAGGAACTTGACCTGGGCTGGGATCCTCCACCTGAGGGCGTCTGAGGGCGTTGGGGTCAGGTGGACACCCAGGAGTGTGGCCTGAGAAGGCTGGTTTTCCTCCCCACTGTGTTCTGGGTGTGTGGGACTACAAGGGCTTCTTCTTTCCTGTCCACAGCCCCCCCTCCTGTCCACAGCCCCCCAGGCCTGTCCACAGCCCCCCCTCCTGTCCCAGCCCCCCAGGCCTGTTCCAGCCCCCCAGGCCTGTCCACAGCCCCCCAGGCCTGTTCCAGCCCCCCAGGCCTGTCCACAGCCCCCCCTCCTGTCCACAGCCCCCCAGGCCTGTTCCAGCCCCCCAGGCCCAGGCTGTGTCACCATGCTTCACACAGCTCCTGCTTGTTACACGCCTATGAGGCAGGGCGAAGGAGCCTTCGCCCACTCCAAATATTATCCCAGAGCTAAACAGCTCGTTTTAATGAGGTCATTAACAGGCAGTGAAGTGTGAGAGCCAGGGGTGGACGCCTCGCACAGAACCACCGCCGCCACGGTTACCGAGGAACTCTCCCCGATTCCTGCTGATGATCTTGGCACCGTCCACACCTCCCTCCAGGCCGGGCCCGTTCAGGCCTGTTTGTTTCTGGTGATCGGGTGACATGGAGGGAGGATGGCCTGTGATGTGTTGACTTAGCACTGCGCTAGCCACCGAAGCTAGCGGGCTGGGGAGAGAAGGGAGAGCCAGGATGTGATCTGGCGTTGATTTACTGTCATGGCTAAGATAATAAAAGTAGCCAGAGAGGCATGGCAGGGTCCAGGGCTGAGTTACGCACGGACAGAGGAGGGGTATGATCTCGGCAGTTTACTCAACGGGCCGTGCCAAGGTTTTCATTAGGATACTTCATAGAAGTGCCCCCCCCTTCACCCACTCACCTTTTTTCAGCCCCCCCTTCCCATCTCACCCCACGCTCAAACCCTCTCTCCACTCCTTCAAGGTCTCCAGAAAAAAAAGTGTGCAATTTGAAATAAATGTGTCCCATTAAAGATCTGCTTATTTTTCTCTCTCCAGCTAATTACGTGCTGAATTCCTGGTAAGGCGAGATTACTGTGTGCGAGTGACTAATGAAAAGAATCAGTTGGGTGGGAAGAAAACCTGCGTAGAATTCAAACAGAAGGTAGGAAGGAGGCGTGGCGCTGTAGGAGCAGGAAGGAGGCGTTGCGCTGTAGGAGCAGGAAGGAGGCATGGCGCTGTAGGAGCAGGAAGGAGGCGTGGCGCTGTAGGAGCAGGAAGGAGGCGTTGCGCTGCAGGAGCAGGAAGGAGGCATGGCGCTGTAGGAGCAGGAAGGAGGCGTGGCGTTGTAGGAGCAGGAAGGAGACGTGGCGCTGTAGGAGCAGGAAGGAGGCGTGGCGCTGTAGGAGCAGGAAGGAGGCGTGGCGCTGTAGGAGCAGGAAGGAGGCGTGGCGCTGTAGGAGCAGGAAGGAGGCGTGGTGCTGTAGGAGCAGGAACCCAGAGCTGCTGGTCCCAGTGTCATCCTACAATATGTTCAGGGAAGTGGGGAACAACAACCAAACTATGTAGCTATGCAAGCCATCCCATAATTACAGCAGGCACATTCCTGAAAAGACGCAGAGAGGAGGGGGGATCTGGGCGGATGGGGGGGCGAGGGGGAATCTCTCCTTTTCTTTCTGCGGCAGTGTAAATATTCTCTTTTGCAGTGGTCGAAGATTAGGTTGTATGTATTGTCGAAAGAAAATAAAATAAAAAATAAAATAAAAAGATTGGTTTTACAGAGTTTTTACACATCCCATAAGTTAACCACACTCCTGGACAGTTTTTTAAGAGTTGTATAGTTCTAATACTAACATTGGCTCACTCTGTATTTATTATCACGTGGAATGGGCTTCTAGAAAGCCATCCAGCTGTTGATGAGGAGGGAGACTGGAAAGGGACTGAAGCTGATGTCAATGACAGCCTCAACCCTGAGTGAGACTGCTGTAAATAATAAAAAGCTGTTTCATTATGCATGTGTTCTGTGTCCAGAGCCTTGATTACCAGTTTGTCTCGCTTACCTCTTTGCTTTCACTGGAATCGAACGCTCTCCTTCCAGAGGCCACGGCAGGTGAAGGTCACCCTCTGCCAGCAGAGAGGAAAGGGATTCGGATTCTTTCCTTTCTTTTTTTCTCTAAGACTGCAATCAGGGGAGCGAGAGAGGGAGGGGGGGGGCGAGAAAGGAAGAGGGAGAGAGAGAGACCAGGCTTACTTTGAACTTCCATATTCCATAACCCGTTGAGCAAGACGTGGAGGAAAAGACAATATGTCTCAAATTACCACTCCATTATATTTCCCTTCAAAGGCCAAAACACACTGGGGGTGTACCAACAACAGTACGGCACAAGCAGGGGAGAGAGGGGGGGGGGGCTCTCCAGGGTGGGCTGGGAGAGAGGAGGGGCAAGGAGGAGAGAGGAAGATGAAGGGATTTGAGGAGCGGAGAAGGAGGAGTGCACTGGAGGGGGGGGGGGGAGTGACAGGGCAGTGAAGAGAGGGATGACGTTAAAGGAGAGGAGGTCAGGGAGGAGGAGGGGAAGGAGGAGGAGGGGTACAACACACCAGAGCCATGTTCAATTAGCCAGAGATCCTAGAGGCTCCCGAGTCTTCTACTGCTCTAGTCCTCCCCTGATTTATGTCAGTGGGGGGAGGGAGACAGGGTGGGGGAGAGAAGGGGAGGGAGGGAGACAGGGTGGGGGAGAGAAGGGGAGGGAGGGAGACAGGGTGGGGGAGAGAAGGGGAGGGAGGGAGACAGGGTGGGGGAGAGAAGGGGAGGGAGGAAGACAGGGTGGGGGAGAGAAGGGGAGGGAGGGAGACAGGGTGGGGGAGAGAAGGGGAGGGAGGGAGACAGGGTGGGGGAGAGAAGGGGAGGGAGGGAGACAGGGTGGGGGAGAGAAGGGGAGGGAGGGAGACAGGGTGGGGGGGTGGGGGGGGAGGGGGAGGGGGGGGGAACCCATGTCTTCTGCTGCTGTCTACAGAGGCTGCTCTATGAGCCAGCGAGACCTCCTACTGCCCCACTTTCATCTGAGGATGGGAGAGAGAGAGAGAAAGAGAGAGAGAGAGAGAGACAGAATGAAAGAGAAAGAGAGAATGAAAGAGAAAGAGAGAATGAAAGAGAGGGAATGAAAGAGAGAGAGACTCCCCACTTCAAACGAGGGTTTGATCTCCAACCCAGGGGACGCCAGGAGGACAACCTAAGCGAGGATCTGAGGGAGCAGTAAAATTAAAAAGAATCAAACAGAACTTAAGGCCGTTGAACTGCTCTGCTCCGCTCCCCCAGAACCTGGCCTGAGCCTGGCCTCCAGTGCAGGGCATGTTTCAGTGCCTGAGAGATGGTATCGTCTAGGTAACACGTACTGTAAAGTGTTCAAGCCTCAGATAAGCTGCAGTCCAGGAGAGGAGCTGGTATTTCTGAATGTTTGATCATCCAGCTTTTGAACTTGGGCTTGTGCGTGTTTGTGTGCGTGTGTTTGTGTGTGTGCGTGTGTGTGCGTGTGTGTGCGTGTGTGTGTGAGCAGTCTTAGTGACAGCTCCTGAGGATCTGCAGGAACACCTGTCTGCAGGGCCTTGTGGAGGGCCATCAACACCATGAAAGCAGATATGTGTGAACAGGTGTGTGCATGTGTGTGCACGTGTGTGCACGTGTGTATGTGTGTGTACATGAGCTTGTCTGTGTGTGTGCACGTGTGTGTGTGTGTGTGTGTGTGTGTGTGTGTGTGTGAGGGAGGGAACCAACACTGTCAGCAGCAGCTGATGCAAGCCTCTCATCCCTAAATAGCAGAGATCCTCCCTCTGCTGTCGTTCCAGCTCCCCTCCCTGTCCCTGAATGTTCCAGATTCCCTCCTGAGGCCCGCTGACGTAGATCTCTCTCTGGGAGCCCCTGAGGGGGTGGACACGGATCTCTCCTTCAGCGATGGGCAGCGCTACAAGGACCCCCCCCCCCTCCAGGGACCCTGACCTCTGACCCCGACACGCCCTGTATCGACAGCAACCTCGTCAGCCTCCCTTCTGTTCTTAAACTGTTTTTCCACGTAACTCTTCACAAGATGTCCAGATACCGTGATGACCTTTGAACTCCTCTATGGTACATCTCCCCCTGGGAGACACAACACGGAGGTCAGGGGGTCAGTTTGACCTTTCGTGACCTTATGCCCTTTCGAGATTTCCCTCAGCCAGATGTCGTCGACTGTTGTTGTTCCATCTCGGCCAGCGACCAGAGAGGGTTCAGAACCCCAGAAACACAGCTGTTAGACGGCTACAGCGCTCAGTCTGACGTCCTGGACCAGGCCCCAGAACCCCCTCCCAAGGCTGGGTGGAGCCTGCGGGACAGTGGAGGATGTGGGGGAGGGGGAGTACACAGCAAAAATTGTACATCTGAGAGTGACATCTTGTTTTTAGATTTTAAATCTAGGTGGATTTACTTCTAGTATAAATGCTTTATCTCGTTACTTAATTTAAATGAATGGCCCATTTTAAGAAATGGGCAGTTTCTTAAAATATATCATACTGTACTGGCAGCCAGATGTACTTGTTTAAAGCGGAAGCAAACTCATGACTGATATTTGTAACACTTACATTTGATAGAGCGTTTTTGCAGTGTGATGATTGTGCTCCTTGTTTGCAGCTAGGAGGTCAGGTGACCAGGAAATCAAGTGACCGGGGTCGCTGTGTTTCCCTCAGACGAGGAGTCCTGGCCGGGCTGGAGGGTCCTCTGTGGGGCTGCCTGGAGTCCTGGCTGGGCTGGAGGGTACTCTGTGGGGCTGCAGGGATCGGCCAGGTGGAGCAGTATACCAGGACAACTGCCGCGCTGGGCTGCCTGGAGGCTGGGGGATGAAGCGAGACAGGAGAGGAGAGAGGGAGGGAGGGAGAGGAAGGAGGAAGGAGAGAGTAGATGAGGGAGGGAGGGAGGAGGGAGGAGGGAGGGAGGGAGGGAGGGAGGGAGGGAGGAGAGCAGAGAGAGGAGACAAGAGAAGAGAGAGGGAGGGAAGAGAGAGAGGAGAGAGAGCAGGCAGACGGGATAGGTGGGCTATGAAAACTGTCAGCCACTCTGGTTGTGACGAGAGAGTTGAACTGCTTTGTGTTAAGCAAGGCTTTAGTTGTGGTCTCTGGTTTGACTCATGGCTTGATGTAAGAGTTGTAAGACGAGCTGGAGAACGTAAATGAGGAAGGATTTTCTGAAGGTGACATGAGCATTGCATGGTTTCAACATGACTACGTTTCTGAGAAGGTTTATGTACACATAAATCCTGTCACTCAAACAACATGTTGCATCATGTTGTATTATCAGGAAATGAAAACTTTTACACGACTACAAAAATTGCCACATCCACTTCCTCGAAATGTTGTATTATTTTGAAATGACACCCGACATTGTCACACCCAGTCTGAACACAGCCCCAGTCTGAACACAGCCCCAGTCTGAACACAGCACCACGGCTGAACACAGCCCCAGTCTGAACACAGCACCACGGCTGAACACAGCCCCAGTCTGAATACAGCACCACGGCTGAACACAGCCCCAGTCTGAACACAGCACCACGGCTGAAACACAGCACCACGGCTGAACACAGCACCACGGCTGAACACAGCCCCAGTCTGAACACAGCCCCAGTCTGAACACAGCACCACGGCTGAACACAGCACCACGGCTGAACACAGCCCCAGTCTGAACCCAGCACCAGTCTGAACACAGCCCCAGTCTGAACACAGCACCAGGCTGAACACAGCACCAGTCTGAACACAGCCCCAGTCTGAACACAGCACCAGTCTGAACACAGCACCACGGCTGAACACAGCCCCAGTCTGAACACAGCTGGCAGGACAACAGCAGACACGTTCCAAACGCTCGACTGAGTTTCACACCCTTCAGAGTCATTCTTTTTCTTGCCTGCTGTTAACATCACAGTAGACGGTGTCCTTAGCTCCTGGTGCTGTCAGACTGCCGTCTTACACGGAGAACACATATACAGAACACACACACACAGAAAACACACACACACAGAACACACACACAGAACACACACACACAGAACACACACACACACAGAACACACACACAGAACATACACACAGACAGAACACACACAGACAGAACACACACACAGAACGAACACACACACACACAAAGTACACACATACACAGAACACACACACAAAGTACACACACACAGAACACACACACAGAAAACACACAGAACACACACAGAACACACACACACACACACACACAGAACACACACAGAACGCACACACACACCTCCATCAGCAGTATCTTCGGCTCCCAGATGTG
The DNA here is from genome assembly GCF_038355195.1 of Osmerus mordax. Taxonomy (NCBI): domain Eukaryota; kingdom Metazoa; phylum Chordata; class Actinopteri; order Osmeriformes; family Osmeridae; genus Osmerus; species Osmerus mordax. Next base: position 20,342,146 of record NC_090053.1, read on the forward strand.
CAGCTGCTGTGTTTAGCAGGCAGGAGCCTCAGGACGCAGGAGCCTCGCAGAGCATCCTGAGCATTCCTGACTAGATTAGACCCACGACCACCGACTGGTCACGAGATTGGACAAAGGGAGAGGAGTGTGTGCGTGAGCCAGAGATAAAGAGACAGACAGAGTGTGTGTGTGTGTGTGTGTGTGTGTGTGTGTGTGTGTGTGTGTGTGTGAGGGCAGGAGGAAGGGAAGCTCTGCCTGCTTGTTTTTGCCTCTCTACCATGCGTGCTTGAGCAGATTTACGGTGATAGCAGATAAAGGCTCTTTGATAGACTGCAGGTGCGCTCGTTTAATGAGCACTGCCGTCCCTCCCCTCCTCCTGCTCACCGGGACTAACGCGCCACAGACTCTCTCCTGCTCGTCTGTCGCTCCACGCTCCGTGACATCACCGCCCCTCAGCCTTTGCTTCCCACCAATCATGGCCTCTGTCTGTCAGACAGTCTGATAAACATACATACAACCAGACAATCATACAACCAGACAGTCAATCCGACAGTCATACAACCAGACAGTCAATCAGACAGTCATACAACCAGACAGTCAGACAGTCAGTCAGTCAGTCAGTCATGCCACCAGCCAGCCTGTCAGACAGCCAGTCAGTGTTGAGGGCTGAACAGGAACACTGGTGTTTGTTTGCAGGCTCTCTCCCCTCCACGCTGGGCTGAGCTCAGGGAGTTGCCAGTGACGTGGCTTGTGGCCAGTGCAGGAAACAGGGAGGAACTTGTGGCTTTTATATTAAGTACTGGGGCTGTTAACAGGAAAAGATAACCTGTTTCTGTTGATTTAGCGAGATGTGTGAATTCAGACCATCTTGGCGCGTTAGTCTCTTACATGTTCCAGTTTATGGGTTGCTGGTATTTCCGTGACTTATTTGTGGTTCTGTTTGGTGAGTTAAAGTGCTTCTGAGTGAGGGTAAGGCAATAAGCGCACTTCTGAAAAACAGACATCTTTCAGCTACAGAACAGAAGCAGGGGGAGTTGAGCTTGCTGCAGGTTCCTGGGGTTCATTGTCTTTCTCTGTGGCATTGAATAAACACCCTGTCAAATTTGAATGTACCTTTTATGATGTGTGTGGTAAAAACAGAGATGGCAAAAGTACACACATCCTTCTCTCAAGTAGAAGTACAGATACTCATGTTTAAAAAGAGAAGTAAAGAAGTGTGGAATCTGACATATATCAAGTTAAACTGCCTGTGTTAGTGTCACGCTGGTAACTGGACCTCACATCATATTAATACATTAATATGATGTGAGGTCAGCGCATTCACCAGGAATCCTTTTTGACCTCCCACATGTGTGGTCATGGGTGATCAGGAACGTCTCTATTCTCAGTCGTGTCGACATCGCTAACTCCCTGTGTCTCATCCAGAACGTGGCCATTCTCCTCGTTGCCTTCTGCCTTGCTCCATGGTCGCTTCGCAGACTCACTTACATTTGTTGTGCGTGTTAGCCAGGAAATTAAAAAACACAATAAATAATATTGATCATGCCACCAAATAAAGTTTGAAACTCAAAGAATGAGTCTGGTTTGAAAATGTAAGAAGTAGAAAGTACAGATATTTGTTTAAAAATCTTAAGGAGTGATAGTAAAAAAGTTGTTGGAAAAATAAATAGTGAAGTAAAGTACAAGACCAATCTACTTAAGTACAGTAAGGAAATATTTGTACTTCATTACTTCCCTTCTCTGGGTAAGAATACATTGCTACGACATTAGGTAGAATGATCAAGACATATTGAGCTCCATGTACTCTTTTTATGGGAGAACATGACTGAGGCAGGGAGAAATTTCATACAAACATTTGAATTAAGTGAGCCATCTTGTGCCATTTGCTAAAATTACAGTAATATTCCTGGATATTACTGTGTCTTCATTGTGACAACCTTGAGGTCCAAGAATCAGCTATTTATTTTTTTTACATATTTTTGTTTTGAAGGGAAACATTTCATTTGACTCATGATTTTCCCCCTTGTGGTTTGAGTGTGAGTAACACGTCTTATCAGACAAACTAAGACGGAACATGGTTAGAAACTGAATAGTGGTCCCTAATCACCAAGCAAAAATCTGAATTATCAACATTTACTATGTTGTTTCTCAGGTCTTTTATGAAGTGCTGTTTTCAAGGTCCCATTGTCCTACCAAGCTGGTGAGACAAAGCTCTGTTATAATTCCGTAACTCAGGCCAGAATAACTGCTGGGGTGTGGAACATTTTGAATATTTGATATTTGATTTTGATTTGTTATCAGCCCCGGCAAGCAAAGTGGCCAGCCAGGAACCTAAAATGATGTCACACACACCACTCCTCTAGTCACCCTGGTCACCTAGTCACCCCACACCCTGGTCCTCTGGTTACCCTGGTCACCCTGGTCACCCTGGTCACCTAGTCACCTGGTTACCTAGTCACCCACACCCTGGTCCTCTGGTCACCCTAGTCACCTAGTCACCCACACCCTGGTCCTCTGGTCACCCTGGTCACCTAGTCACCCACACCCTGGTCCTCTGGTTACCCTGGTCACCCTGGTCACCCTGGTCACCCTGGTTACCTAGTCACCCACACCCTGGTCCTCTGGTCACCTAGTCACCCACACCCTGGTAATCTAGTCACCCTGGTCATCTAGTCACCCTGGTCATCTAGTCACCCACATCCTGGTCACCCGATTCACCCTGGTCATCCTGGTCATCTAGTCTCCCTGGTCACCTAGTCACCCACACCCTGGTCATCTAGTCTCCCTGGTCACCTAGTCACCCACACCCTGGTCATCTAGTCTCCCTGGTCACCTAGTCACCCACACCCTGGTCATCTAGTCTCCCTTGTTCCCTGTGTGCAGCAGACAGCACTTCCTACTCTTCCTCCATGCCAGCGTCTCATCAGGGTGGAGGCTTCTAGACCGGCCCCTTTGTTTGGACGTGAGCCCCAGACACAACAGTGGCCAGGCAGAGGCCCCTCACAATGGGGCTCCGCACAAAGACCCTCACACCGGGACAATGGGCCCTGCCTGGAGGGGAGGGGGGGGGGGGGGGGGGGGTTACCCACCTGCACACTTCACCCTGCCGAGCCTCCTGCAGGTGTCTTCCTGTTGTTGTTTCCTGTGCTCTGGCCTCAGCTGCGCAGACTCAGGAGAACACAGAAGAGCTGCTCTGGCAAGCGCCAAAGCTGACAGGAACTTAGAGGGAGGAGGGGAGAGGGAGGGATGGGAGAGGGAGGGAGGGAAAGGAGAGGGAGGGGAGGGGAGGGAGGGGGGGAGGGGAGAGAGAGAGAGAGAGAGAGAGAGAGAGAGAGAGAGAGAGAGAGAGAGAGAGAGAGAGAGAGAGAGAGAGAGAGAGAGAGAGAGAGAGAGAGAAAGAGAGAGGGAGGGAGGGAGGGAGGGTGACAGAGAGAGGGAGAGAGACAGAGAGAGAGACAGAGAGAGAGGGTGACAGAGAGAGGGAGGGAGAGAGACAGAGAGAGAGGGTGACAGAGAGGGGAGAGAGACAGAGAGAGAGGGTGACAGAGAGAGGGAGGGAGAGAGACAGAGAGAGAGGGTGACAGAGAGAGAGAGGGTGACAGAGAGAGGGAGGGAGAGAGACAGAGAGAGAGAGGGAGGGAGAGGGAGGGAGGGAGGGAGGAGAGGGAGGGAGGGAGGGAGGGAGGGAGGGAGGGAGGGGAGAGAGAGAGAGAGAGAGAGAGAGAGAGTGAGGGAGGGAGGGAGGGAGGGGAGAGAGAGTGAGGAAGGGAGGGAGTGGAGGGGAGAGAAGAGAGGGAGGGTGGGAGGGAGAGAGGGAGAGAAGAGAGGGAGGGAGGGAGGGAGGGCGGGAGGGAGGGAGGAGAGGAGAGGGAGTGGAGAGGGAGGGAGGGACGGACGGGGGGAGGGAGGGAGAGTGAGGACGAGAGGGGAGAGAGGGAGTGAGGAGAGAGGAGGAGGAAGGGGGGAGGGAGACAGGAGAGGAGAGATGAATTAAATGAATGAGGAGAACTAAATGCCTTTGGAGGGTCAGGAGAACAGTTTAGAAGAAAAAGCCCAGTCCATTGTAATGGTTTGCCTTGTAGTTGATGTGATGGAATTTCATGAAATACTGGATTGTTTATTGTAAAAATAAAAACGTCAATGAATACGTAACATTAATGTGTGTCTTAGAGAGATTGTCTCAAATGTAATAGAAATTTGAGGATATTGTTAATATGATGTGAAATGGTTTTATCAGTTATAGTAATAGAAAACCCACAATTGGTGCGCAGAGCTATTATCTTTTGGTCCAAATTGCATATTTCATATAACAATTAAAATAAGTGATCAAGTACCTGGAAACGAGCTAAAAAATATTTGAAAAAAATAATCAAGACCATTTGTCATGAAAGACACACACACTCACACACACACAATACTTAAATCATAACGCATGTTAAAACCTGTATATACTTTACAAGTACAATACACCTTACATTAAAACATTAAATACTACTAATTTTCTGAGAAGGTTTTACATTACTTATCTGCAATCCTTAACTTAATTTCAGTAGCGCCACCATACAAATGTTACTGGCTGCAACAAGTGGTGTGCTTTGCTTGGGCTTCATTTGATTGGCTGGGCCAAACGTCAATCAAAGGGCTGTTTTCAAAACTGGCCGATTTCATCATATTGGGAGTGTCACCGTCTGCTCTGCGCTAGACGACGGTCGACTTTTACAAACTTTTACACACCCTGTACGTAGACGTGTAAGCACAGATATAGGGACATTTCATAATAAAACCCTTCAACCGAGGTGTAAAGGTTATGAAAAATCGTTTAACTACACGGTAGCAGTAATTTGGACGTGCGAATTTGACAATTATGCAGGTATAACTTGTGGCACAAGTCGTGGCACTCGATGCGCACGAGCGGGTCCAGTCAGTCTTCAAACACACAATACTAGCGTTCCATGACAGGCATTAAGAGTCAAGACTCACTTTTCTCTTTTGAAAAGTGGCCTACCTTTGAAAATCCAGGTAGGCCTGCAGTTTGTGCAAATGCATAAACAATGACGCAATGAAATACATACAACTGCCGTGTACCTCTATTTACATAGGCTAGTCTGACAAAGATACTGTCGTTTTGCAACGACACATTCCAAGACAGGATTTGATATACGATTAATATATTTGTGCCACTTAACAGCAAGTTAGTGTATGTGCAACCCAGATTGTTTAGAGCAAGTGCAAACATCAACAAATTAGATGATTCCATTTTCTTTTTTAATTGATTGCAACATATTTTATAACCACACATTACAAAATGCACATCAAATATTTTATCAGGCTCAGTTTGCAACCTTGTAGATAAAAAAACTACCAAAAATATGCTTTTACAAAAAAAAAAAAAAAATTATAATAAAAGGTAAATGCCACTTTGGATAACCGTAATCAAAAACCCATTTTATTCTACATAAAAAAGCTTGACATAAATAAGTTAGTATAATTTCTCAGTGTTTTTACAAAGTTATGTACACAGGTACACCTCAAAGATTTACACACATACACAGGCAAAGTGACATTTCTGAGAAGCACTTTAGATGGATATAGGCCTAATGTTATCGTCTGGATAGCCCATGTCTACGTAAATGAAATGGAAGATATCTGGGATGCATACATTAGCATGATCAGCAGGCTAACAACTTAAATTGTAAAAATAACATACACTATGCATACAACGGGAAAAACAAAGTATACTGGGAATACAATGTGAAGTCAAAACTAATGAAAATGTATAGTACAGACAAATCCTTACTGAAGCAACCATGTATTTGGTATTGTAGGGTATTCCACTAATCAGAAAACCTCCTCTTGTACAAGTCAAAGAATTGCCCACCCACAGTGAGAGAACAACAAGTGAATGTTACAGTATATGAGTAATACTACCTGTGCAGTTAGTATAGTCCTTATCCTTCAGTAAATGAGTACCACACACACACACACACACACACACGCACACACACACACCTCGAAAAAATACAAACCAATATAACTTAACATGCGGGCAGGGAGGAAAATTACAGAGAGAAATAAAACATTCCAGAATTTAACAGAGAAATGTATGCCTACACTGATCGTCTCTAAAACAGGTTACAATAAATATTGGGCAACTTCACATACTACCAAACCACAACGGAAATGTGTAATTTGCTGATGCAACATTTTCCTTGGGTGACCAATCTTAGAGAACTTTGAATTAGTGACATGGAAATGTCAAAAAAAGAGGAAGAAAAATATACAAGGCTACATATGTACCGTTCTTCACTTGAGAAACTAACGGAGAAGGCTCGCTGAATGATGACTGACTAGGTAATCCATGATCATTTTTCAAATGTAGCAGGATTTAATGTGTGTGTGTGTATGTGTGTTCAAAGAAAGTCACACTGCCTTTAGAGGAAAAACAAAATAAACAGCATTTTGGAAACATTTCTTAGACTACACTGCAATTCTTCAAGTCAAATCAAATTCACACGTTTTACATAAAGGAAATTTCTCAATCTTAATACGCTTTATGTGCTACATATGGAGAGGAAATATGATATATATATATATATATATATATATATATATATATATATATATATATATATATATATATACACACACACACTCGTGTGTGTGTGTGTGCGCACACACACACACACACACACACACATACACACACACACACAGGTAGTAAATAAAATAAAAAATGAGCAAAAAAGGAAATTAAACCTAATTGCACACTGCTACATGTGACTGCTTTGGAGGCAGTAACTTTATGAGTGCCAGAACTTAGTGTTTCTGTTCAGTGCGAGTACAGCATCCCCAGCCCCTGGAGACTTGATATGTTTCATTTACTTTGTAGTTCCTCTTCAAACCGGCCAAACACTCTGGATACCAAGGAGAAAAGGAAATACATCTGATCTGCAGCAGGAAAAATAAAGATCTGTTATTGGATACAGCTCAACACTTGTGTCACAACAGTGTGTAGGCTATTCCTTTACAGAGAAAAGTTTGGGATTTTTTCAGTCAGCAGCAAGGTTGAGACAACGATACAAATCAAAACCCACCACAGGGAGTTTGACTCCGACAGAACATCTGAAATCTCCCTGAAACGACTGCATTTACAATATCCTAATTGTTTCTTAATCTCGGTTATAGGCAGTTTAACGCAACATGGTTATCAAATAATGCTGATAGGCCTGTTTACATTCACTACAATAGTCAGATATTGTTATACGAAATTCTCAGAATAGTAGGCCAGTGCGTAGACTAGCGGGCCCTGCCCCTTCAGCCCGGGGTAGTGGTTGCTGACGTGTTACTATAGTGTTGTTCTGAAGACTTGTTTACAGTTTCGTAGGAAACTATACCTCACCGTGGCCACGGTTGTAGTAAATATGCCTATGTGTAGTCCGTTGAAGTTTAACCCTTTCTCACACCATGCAGTGCCTCAAAATATATAGGCCATTTGTTTATACAAAAAAAAAAAAAAAAAAAAAAAAAAAAAACATCAACTGCCTGTAAACGCGAGTAAACTACAAAATAATCTCAGTCGGAGACTATGGCAAGCATAAGATTAAAACGTTGGCCTGTTTTAAGTGTCATGTAACTACTTACATAGCCAAAGTCTCCGGTTGACAGGCTATGACCACCGAATTTTGGCTCACTAAAACCGAACACATCTTCGCCGTGTTCATTTAGCTTGGCCTTACCCCACTGATAATTGTGCTACTGAGTTTGAAGTCATATATTACACATGTCCATCAGTATTTCTTTATATTTTCGGACTTACCATTCTGATCCTCACGTTTGACTTTTTGGGTTGTTTTTCCTGGGTGTGTGTTCCACAGAGTTCGTTATGCCTTGGCAGTGACTAACTTCATCCGAGCTAGTGTGTGACCTTTTAGTTTGGGACGAGGGGTCTGCGAGGAAAAAGTAATAACATTTAGATCAATGAGAGAAAAAATCGAAAATACCACGACAGTTAGAAAAAGAAAGCACTCGGCTATATAATGTGGTAGCCCACCGATAAAACCAAACACAAATGTCCAACATTTTCTCAGTGCGCTATACCGGTAACAAATGTTCCAACTATTTCAACGTCAGGCTACATGCAAGATCAGCTCGCAACGATTTAAATCACTTGATACACAATTCATTGTATCCAGTCGACAGCTACCAAAGTTGGCAGCAGAATATTTTTTACTTTCATCAGCGGAAGCCGTACCATGTGAAGCTGGTCTTTTTCGCTGCCCAGTGCACTGGTCCTTGCGCTCCATTTGACTATCAGACCTCTCGGCGCTTTCACAGGGCTGTCGTAGAGCCACCATGCAATTGTGATTGCCGTTTAGATCCACACTGTTGTTCCCTGACGGACAAACGCCCTTTTCCAATCGTTGCTCTCTGGTGTAGAAATTAGGAAGGTCGTTACAATCCACTAATTCCCATTCAAATTTCCCGTTCACGAGCGGCATATGTTTTGCAAAATCGAAGTTCCATTTTGCAGAGGACGCTTCTTCGATCTCTTGCAAATGTCCCTTTAAATTCTCCCTTAACTCTTCGTGATCCACCGGGCCGAAAAGGTTTCTGCAAGCTGAAGGTTTGGGGTGATCCGACAATCGGGCATCCGTTCTTTCCAAAGTCGGGCTCCCATTTGAAAGACGAACATTTGACATTTTCTGAGAATCAAAGAACGTCCAAATAGGAACACTGAAAAATGCGTATTTCGTCTATGCTTCCCGCGACCGAAAACAGGCGTAAAAACGACTGATCAACACAAACGCACGCATGCCATGCATAGGTCTGGGCAAGAAAAGTTACTGCCAATATGGCAATGTGAGCAAAAGTAGTCTCCACAGATCATCTAAACAAAGTGCCGTAACTGAAGCCACTCCTGTCAATTTCGACTCTCGTAGTAAGAGAAGAAATAACAGACAAACCTTTTCAGTACCCAATATGGCGATTGAGGGCAGGCAGGCTGGGGTAAAAATGATTGACACAGAAAGCTATTTAACACAGAGGAGGGCTTTCATTGGTTAAACAGTGTGAACCCGCCTACTCGTCTTAAGGTGATCATACACGTTGCAACATCACAGCTCAATGAACGCAATTTAGCAACTTGATGTCAACTGCAGAGCAATGATGATCGGACACATGAAATGTATCGGCTCATCCAATAAAATATGATCTGAATACATCTATTTCATATGTTTTTAAATAATGTTAAGACTTATCTCTGATATTTTATTATTACATAATGAATTATAGGTGTTTTCAAGCATTTAAATACAGTACTATGACTATAAAAATGCACTGTAGGTGTAATTATGTACTAGTGAATATAAGGTACCATAAAAAGCACCATAAAAGCTCCAAACATTGAGAATACACCCAACCAGAAACTGAGGCCGTCGGCTCTAATGCTCCAAAACTCAACTTTATAAATTCAGAAAATGAGATTGAATATTTATACTATTATTTTTAATGTGAAGTACTATTTATACCCGTTTTTTAAATGAAAAGATCAGTTCCACAATAAGTCTTGGACACACTTGTGTCAACTGGACTAACACTAAAAGGCAGAAATTGATGTCAGAAAAGTCGAGTTGGCAAAGCATCTCCCCTCGTGACGACTGTATGTAATAATAGATACAAATAATGACCAAATATCCAAAGCAGCTGCCTGTGGATTTTTAAACATATTTTACTAGTACACTCTGTGAAGCCCTTCAACTCCTGTGTCTAACTCAAGTGAAATACAAACATAATCAATCTCAAAATATTACGAATCATCAAAATAAAATGGTGAACTTCCAGCGTTAGTTTTTTGACAAATAAAAAAATATTTGTACTCTCCACAATAATGTTACTACTGCAGCGCCTGTGAACAGTTCATGCCTACTGCCCTCAGGACGCTGGTCCCCCTTCCTGCGATGGGAAAGCAGACAGCGACACCTAGTGGTGTTGACCTCAATGTTCACCACTAGTTACCTGATCGACCAGCTGATTATTAGTCAGGTGTGCTAGATTAGTGTTGGGAGAGAAAATATACAGGCAGGCCTCACTGGACAAAACTCTTCCACGGAATATTCCAGTTCTGATGCATGTTTAATGTTTCATTATCATATTGCGTACAGATCACATCCATACAAACTTGAGTGGACAGCATCCCAATCCACAGGACAAGCGAGCCTCACTTCCTGTCCATCACTTCCTGTCCATCACTTCCTGTCTCTCTGCTGGCTTACAGACAGTCCCTCGGACCTCAGAGTCTTCACAAGTTGAGCCACTTGATGATGTAGAAGTTCTTCTTGCCCACCCTGATGAGTGTCAGGCCGTTGGCCAGGATGTGAATGCCAGGGGTCAGCACCTGCTCTGGATGATCAGCCCGGCTGTGGTTCATCCATACACCCCCTTCTGATACCATGTGGTACCTAGAGACACACACACACACACTGGTGGGAAGAACAAAGGAGAACTAAACAGAGACAGAATTTGACCAGGGGACGAGAGACCCTGGGGAAGTGAGGTGGGAGGTGAGGGTAGGACAGGGGAGGGGAGGACAGGGGAGAACAGGACAGGGGAGGACAGGGGAGGGGAGAACAGGGGAAGTGAGGTGAGGACAGGGAGGTGAGGACAGGGGAGGGGAGGGGAGGACAGGGGAGGGGAGAACAGGGGAAGTGAGGTGAGGACAGGGGAGGGGAGAACAGGGGAGGTGAGGACAGGGGAGGTGAGGACAGGGGAGGGGAGAACAGGGGAGGTGAGGACAGGGGAGGTGAGGGGAGGACAGGGGAGGTGAGGACAGGGGAGGTGAGGACCGAGGAGGTGAGGGGAGGACAGGGGAGGTGAGGACAGAGGAGGTGAGGGGAGGACAGGGGAGGTGAGGACAGGGGAGGTGAGGTGAGGACAGGGGAGGTGAGGACAGGACAGGGGAGGTGAGGACAGGGGAGGAGAGGACAGGAGAGGTGAGGACAGGGGAGGTGAGGACAGGGGAGGTGAGGACAGGGGAGGTGAGGAAAGGGGAGGTGAGGACAGGGGAGGTGAGGTGGGGCCTGGTGGAGTGGGAGGTGGGACCCAGGGCAGGTAGGGTGGCTGAGGTGACGGCCCTACCCTCGGGGGCCCGGGGGAATGGCCCCTGCCTGGCGGCAGGCCTCCAGCACCGTGGTCCCTGGCTCCAACAGCAGCTGGTGGAAGGGAGCCTCGCGGAACAGCTCCTGTAGCTCTGCCTCGCTCATCTGGCCCAGCGCCGCCAGGCTGCTGTGGAACAGCGCGTTGGTGCACCTGCGCACACACACACACACACACACACACACACACACACACACACACACACACACACACACACACACACACACACACACAAACACAGAGACCAGACATACACACATAAATATACCCCACACACATATATCGAGGGAGTCAGATGGCTGAGCGGTTAGGGAATCGGGCTAGTAATCAGAAGGTGGCCAGATCGATTCCCGGCCGTGCAATAATGACGTTGTGTCCTTGGGCAAGGCACTTCACCCTACTTGCCTCGGGGGAATGTCCCTGTACTTACTGTAAGTCGCTCTGGATAAGAGCGTCTGCTAAATGACTAAATGTAAATATATATACCATACATATACATACACACACACACAAAGCAGGGTCATAGGTTGCATTATACACTTTTTGTAAGCAACAAATACGTCCCCCCACACTTTTGATCAAGAAAACTATAAAATTTATGACGGCATTCTCAGTTATTAAAACAGTCTTCCCATCCATATTTGAATACAAAACTCCGCCCTGTGGCTGTGACACACCAGGCAGTGGCTCTTACCTCTTGGCGCTCTCCAGACCCTCCCTGCCATGGACCAGCTTGGTGACCTCAGCGGCCAGACGTCTGTGAGCCGGCCTCCTGCCTGGATCTCCTCTCTGCAGCTCCATCACCTTCTCCACCTCCCCCAGCGGCAGGAAGGTGAACAGCTTCAGGTACCTGCAACAAAACCAACCGACTTTTGATTCTAACCTCACAACAGGGTTCAGTATGCAGTTTCCCTGTACTTAGACACCAGCTGCTGCCACCCCCCCCCCCCCCCCCCACCCCCCACACACACACACACACACACACACAGTAATGAAGCAAGGGAGTTGGACATCTCCCATCCACTTTTTGGGAACGGCAAATTTGTCCCTCCCCAACTTTTTATTAAGAAAACTATAATTAACGACCGCGTCCTCGGTTATTAAACAAAGCTGTCCTCCCACACAAGTTCGAAAACAACCCTCTCGTGGTTAAACTGTGGTCGTGCGTCACCGACCGTTCCACGCTGCTGTCGGGCTGTCTGAGGAAGAACTGGTACAGCTCAAACGGAGAGGTCTTATCCCTGTTCAGCCACACCGCGTTCCCCGCCGTCTTCCCCAGCTTGTCTCCCGCAGAGCTGGTGACCAGCGGAACCGTCAGACCAAACACCTCCTCTCCCGACACCCTGCCAGTCACAAACATCACGTTTCATTCACTTAGCAGATGCTTGTTTTTTTTTTTTTTTATCGAAAGCGAAAGAATTAAAGTGCATATAGAATGTAGAGCTGTCTGACGGTATTTAGGTAGACAAACACACGTGGATGATGTACCATGGTGAGAAATATTGTTTTTGTATACTGGCCTATTGGATTCCTTTTTCAGAGCAAAATGCTGCTAGTTTGTGTCGTTCGCTCATTTGGTCGCGTTGGGGCTGGTGTAAATGTAATTAGTTAGTGATAGTGTTTGTGTTTACTTGTGAATGAACTCGTGTCCAGACATCAAGTTTCCCAGTTGATCAGTCCCCCCGAGCTGAATCTTGCAGCCATGATGCTGACTAAGGTGGTAGAAATCAAATGCTTGGAAGAGCTGGTAAGAGAACTCCGTCAAGCTCATTCCCTCTGGGCTTTTTAGCCTTGACTGGACACTATGCCGGCTGAGCAGAGTCCCCATTCTGAAATGCCTGCCCACTTCTGACAGGAAGGCAACCAAATTCCAGTCTTTATACCAACTCATGTTGTTCAATACAGTCACAGTGCCAAGTTTTTTGGAGTTATCGTGGAAGATGAGTTCGTGGTTGGTGAATATTCTTTGTAAGCTGTCTCTGATTCCCCGAGTGTTCTCTGCAACAACCTCGGCGGACAGCCTCTCCCTCTCGCTGGTTTTCCCACTCGGGTCTCCGATCTGCGCCGTCGCGCCACCGACCACCGCGATGACATTGTGACCTGCGCCCCGAAAGTGCAAAAGACCGATGATGGCAAGTAAATTCCCCACATGAAGGCTGTCCGCGGTGGGGTCGAAGCCGCAGTACACGCTCTGGCTCCCAGACTGGAGTAACCGAGGAAGTTGATCTTGGGCGGCGTTGTCTGGAAAAGCATCCTTCAAAATACCGCGTTTGTTCAGTGATAACAGAAGTCCGCTTGGCGAAATAGAAGATGAATGAAATCTGGATCTTAAGGTAACACATACGGATGTTTTATTTAAAATGATGCATAAACCATGCCGCGATGCATAAGTACATCTCCTTGCTATGGACGCCGCCATATTGGAAAATGTGACAACATTGTGGAGAGGCAGAACTTCGTGCTTGTAAAAAGGTCAAAGCACAGCGCCATCTAGTGTACAGGGTTGCAGACGTGGACACATTTTGGGCAGGTTATTACATTTATGCCAATCATAATAATTATTTTTTACAAAAATAAGACGGACAGAATGTTAAAAAGGTTAAAAAAATGTTCTCACCTTCATCCGTGAACTGCTAATGTAGCCTACTTTCGACTTGTTGAACCATTGTCAGCATGTTTATTAGCCTATAAGATTGTATTGCAGTTTTGTCAACAGGCCAGCAAAGGGCGCCGTATTGCTTCGTAAAAATAAAAAAGTCTCAGTTGATGACTGCAACAAGTTAGTGTTCAAATATTATACGATTTGCAATCATAGATTCACATACATTTTGGACTTTTAAATATTTTTTATTTTGAAATCTTTTAAGTCAACTTGTTTATTGTTTAATGACTAGATATACATTCGTCAAACATTTACAGTCTTGTTACCAAGCCACAGTACACATAACACATCCAAAGGCTGTTTTCCATCTATTTGCATGACACTAGCCACAAAATCACTGCATCAACTCTGACATTAAGGAAATTACAAAACAAAAAGTAAATAAGAAATTTAATTCCTATAGCTTCTGCCCCTGTCATACATACGAAGTTTGTTATAATTATGATCATATTAATTTCTTTTCACATTACTTGTATGGCAGAGTAGGATTCTATTCACTCACCTGACAATGAAAAAGGCGAATGTATCGCTATATCCTGAGCTAATTTCAGACTAAGGAAGACTAAATTCCCTGATACATATCAAAAGTCCCTTGTCAGTTCACAAAACAGCACATCTCTAAATTTCACTAATTACATGACTTGTTTCCTATGGGATTGCGGCTTAAAAGCACTTCCAACCATTTTGTTTCAGTCTGTTTAAATGATTTTGAGTGATAAGGGTATCCGTCATTGTTCATCCTCTCATATGTAGGAACATGCTTTTGAACCGTGGTTCTATGCCACATAAGAAGAAGAAAAAACAGTCATCGCTCCCATAGCTTCCCTACGTATTTCCATCGTGATTTCATATCCTGTCTCTACGCTGTATTGTGTGGCGTCCAATACTGGCACCTTCCAGTTGATGGCAGCTACCGCACATAGGGGTGTCTATGTGGCCTTAACGTGTGTCGTATCATATGGCATGGGCACACTAAGGCACAGATTGTGTGTAGTCCTTCCGAACAAGGACTAAACATTCCAAGTGAACATGAGCAGTAAATGTAAACTACAACTACAGGCGGCGGGAGAATTAGTTATCGAAGACAGTGGTTCTCAAAGTGGGCTCATTGGACCCCTAAGGGTCCGCGAACCATAGCCCGGGGGACCATGAAATAATTTGCCATAAATTATAAAATTGTAAAATTGTGCTTTATCATTAAAAAGTGAAAACATATATAATAATCTACAGATGGGGACCATTTGCACCAATAAAACAAGTATTGTGTCCATTTAAGAGCACCAAGGGTATGCTGAATGGGTTCTAAGACATGGCGTCATCATAGTTCTGCGAGTTATTATTGTACTTTAGCAGCAAGTGAGGAGGTAATCCAGAAAAATAGCAGGATACAACGGGAGTGGGTTACGACAACATACTGCATTTTAGTTACTGCATCTTGTTACTTAAGTACATCTGTTGTGATCCCACTGTGCATTATGTTAAAGTGGACGAGTTATGAGTGCATCATGTCCCATGAGAACAGAGTTTTGCTATAGGGTCACATATAAAAGACAAACCTTTGGCTTCTAACACATGGAGGCTAGCTATAGAGCATCTGTTAATTTTGGATGGTGTAGGGCACACACTGTACATCCCCTTTAATAGGTATTAAAATTCAACCTGAGATCACTGTATTACAGACTAAAACCAGCATAGTTGGAACCACACTGAGCTAGCTTGGCTGTGCTCTGTGGTTGTGTCTTAGTGTGTGAAAGTTAACAGTACATAATGTGTCACAAAATTGCAAGTCATGTGTGTTGCTCTAGTTGAGTCCAGCACATACAGGCTGGTACGTACAGGAACAAATATGACTGCCCTCCCACTCCACATAGGAATGTCCCTAATGGAATCCATATCTATATATATGTATGTATACGTGTATATATATATATATATATATATACACACATATTGAAGGTTACTTTGTTACCCATTAATCTATTTACATTGCACTATTCAACCTTAATATTCAACATTTCAGATATACTCATGAATCTGTCTCTGCTTTTGTATAAAAATACAACCCAGATTCATTATGACACAATTATGTGGCTAAGCAAAAAACAAAAAAACAGAACTAAAACATACTGTACAATTTGAAAACAATCAAAGGTATTTTACAAACAGATGAATACAAATCTGAATTACTGTTAGTAGCTTGTATACCTTTAGGTTATGCGTTTGCAAGCAAGCAGTCATATTCATATGATTTATGCACAAATCATAACTACCACCCGTTTCTGAGAGCAGGGGATAATGGGTCCATTACATCACACAATATCAAGGACTTGTGGATTTAGATGATCATTAGATGAAGAAAAGATACGTACAAAACTTTGCACAACATTGAAACCATCAGAAAAACATGTGCTCGGATGATTCTTACAGGATTTCAACAGTCTGAAGGGTGATGTGGATGTTGCCTGGTTCAAGGGTAACCAGGTTCATTCAATAAAATACCTATAAAAGACCCTAACATTCAGATGCAGTCTCTTACCATGCATTTGTGACATTGCAGAGGAGAAACTCTTCAATGGAAAAGGACAGTTCCATAACATTCATATCCCACTAAAAGTGTATTTTGTAGAAAACTCTGATAACTGTTCTCATGTATCGACAACCCACAAGGAGTTGTGTGTTTACCCCTGGACCTCAACCAGACGAGAAGACCAATGCAAGCCAATCAGGCACTGAGGCAGAGACATAGAGAGAGGCAGAGAGAGAGAGAAACAGACAGGGAGAGAGGCAGAGAGAGAGGCAGAGAGAGAGGCAGAGAGAGAGAGAGAGAGAGAGGCAGAGAAAGAGAGAGAGAGAGAGGCAGAGAGAGAGGCAGAGAGAGAGAGGCAGAGAAAGAGAGAGAGAGAGAGGCAGAGAAAGACACAGAGAGAGAGACCATATGGAGGTGCAACAGGGATGTGTGAGCAGGGGTCTGCCTAGAGGGTAACCAGGTTAACAGGCAGACTGAAGGAGCAGTACAGCCTAGCTCTGTCTGTGTGTGTGTGAGGGTTCAATGCTCTTAAGAGTTGGATCAGCCCTTGAATACAAAACAAGATGGAGTGCCAAATACCTGTGTTTGTCAAAAAGGCATAATAGAGGAACAATACGTATAAAAGAGTCTTATGTCGCATCTTCTCTGAGCACACTTGTGCTTTTAATGTAGCGTCATGATGCGTCATGCACAGTGAACTACACATGTTTGGTTTAGTTTCTTAGACTTTCTTATCCTCGTATGGGGGGGGGGGGGGGGACATTTGAAGTATGGAAGCCTATTGAGGACATGACAAGAAAGAGCGGCATGATCGCAAAGTATGGATCCAAAACTCTTTTTTTTTAAATAATTTGTTAAGACAGAGGGTCGTTCACAGTTTCAATGAGGAACTCACTTTCTGATGTCAAAACACACAATCTCAGAACCTCAGAACCATGCATCCAGGTGGTGGGTTGGGGAAAGCTTTGATTGGCAGTTACTAAGCATCATGTTGTAGGAAAGACTGTGGACGATCCCCAGTAAAGAATCATCATCCGTCCACTAGAACCTCCTCAACCTGTCTCCATGATCAGGTCTTAACTCTTCACCCCAGCTGAAGGAGAAACTTATCTTAGACCTGCTTCTAAGGGTACCTCTAGAAGAGTGAGTTCCGACAGGAAATTAGGAGACTTTCATTAGGACTTTAATATCACTGGAAATCCCATGAAATGATTGAAGGGTCAAACAGCGTATCAGGACAAAAGCTGCCTTGTTTGGAGACACAATCGTCAGAAAATCTGTGGTCGGCACTGAAGTCACTTGGGTGTTTACTGCAAAATCAGTGTGTCATTCTGTAATCTCACCTGAAAGTTTAATTTAAAAGAAAATGGAGTTCTCTAAAATCGACTGCAGGGGTGGGTTGATAAACAGCAGTTTATCTTCCCAGGGCTAGTATGAGAAGTGCATTCTACAGGACATTAATCCTAAAACCAAAACTAAATCTGTTATAAGATTGCATTCTGAATGTGAGCCCAGGTTATTTCATCTGCTTCTGATGAAGGCAGGATATATCTAAACCCAGTGATATGTGGCATGTATGTGGCGCGCTCCTAAACCCAGCACACAACACACATCTACAGTACATGGTCTCATCTCTAACGTCCTAAACAAGGAGCCGGTATGGAAGGGTCACAGGTGCTGGTACCCAGCATTTAGTTCAGTTTTTCCCAATCCTGGCCAGGGCTCAAAGACTGCAACCCTCTTTCTAACTAGAAGGTAATAGCGCCACCTATTGCATCAGAGGATGTTTAGTGGTTCAACCCTATTTTTTTTAAAGGTTTTTATGAAAAAGGACTGTTCAGCACGTACAATAACCCCACCGATTACCTACAGCGCGGGAGGGAGCTGTAGGGGTTCTGTGGAGGAAACATCCCTGACCAGGTCCCCGCAGGGTCAGTACATGTCCCTGTAGATCTCCCGCCGATCAGGACATGTCCCTTTAGATCTCCCACAGGGTCAGGACATGTCCCTGTAGATCTCCCACCGATCAGTACGTGTCCCTGTAGATCTCCCCCAGGGTCAGTACATGTCCCTGTAGATCTCCCGCAGATCAGTACGTGTCCCTTTAGATCTCCCACAGGGTCAGTACATGTCCCTGTAGATCTCCCACAGGGTCTGTACATGTCCCTGTAGATCTCCCACAGGGTCAGTACATGTCCCTGTAGATCTTCCGCAGGGTCAGTACATGTCCCTGTAGATCTCCTGCAGGAGAGGGTGGAGGGACGTGTCCTCTGTCTTCTTGATCTCCTGCACCAGCTGGGCGTGCTCCGTCACCAGCTGCCGGAGGTCCACCAGCTTCTGCAGCAGCTTGGGGAACAGGAAGGTGTCGTCTGGGTGGTTAGCCAGCAGGTGGAGTCGGAGCACCTGGATGATGTTCTCCTGCATGCGCTCGATATGGGCGACGTTCACCAACCCTGGCCGGTCTGAGGGCCATGAGGAAATAAGGAAAGCATTATTGCATACAAGAGTATTTTAGAACCGACAACAAAAACAAAACAATAATATCCTACCCACAAAACACCTGCTTAAGCCCACACGTAGCATAGTAGAGTTAGCAGAGAAACATGTCCACTGATCCCTATAGTCAATCACTTCCTATCAAATGAATTTGAGTTCCAGGTCAATCATATTTTTTTTTATCCACAAATAATAAACATCCTGTGTTCTCACCTCCGCAGCAAATGATGGCCGCCACAAACAGAGCCAAGTCGCTATCGTCCAACTCCAGCGTGTTAAACTTCATGGCGAACTGGAACTTGGGCTCCATCATCTCGCCGAAGGGCTTCCGGAGGCTCTTGAGGAACTCTCTGGTGATGAAGCCCGAGCCGTAGGCCACCAGCAGGCCGTCCTTGTTCATGCAGGACGCCAGCAGGGCGAAGAACGCCTCGTAAACGCCGTACTTCAGCAGTGTCACCTGATCGTTCAGGTCCAGGTCCGAGAACCCGGGGACCGACTTGGCGAACTCTGTGAGCTCGGTGACGGTCTCCACCGACGTGCACTGGCAGCAGTGGAAGATGCGGACTTCGGCCTCCTTGTCCTGGAGCATGCCGCCGCTGCCCACCATCCTGGCTACCACGGTCTGCTCGGCCAGCTGGAGGGTGTCCATGTCGTGGATGACGAAAGGCTGGAGGGAGGAGGAGGAAAAGGTGCAGGTTGAGTGTCTCACTTCTCCCTAAACTGTGGAACACACTACGTGTTCCGGTTCCCGTCAGAAACGCTCCTTCGCTTGGCCGTTTGAAGAATTTGCTTAAAAACGTAGCCTGGCTTTTTAATCAGACCAAGACATTGCGCATCAGGTTGTGTTTCTGACACCAGATCAGAGGAGAGTAACCGCTAATAGAGACAGACGTAACGAACAAGGCTTTCGTCGTAGGTCTACTTAAAATATATATATTTAAGCTAGTGTGCGTGCATTCTATGATTTAGAAGGCCACGGGTCGTTATAGGCCTTTGGTGTCTTACGTATGATTTGTAGAATGAATGGTTGTTTTATCATGTTTTGTTCGACGCTGATGAGATGGATCGGAAAAATTATATAGCCTATCCATCAGAGATAGGCCTAAACATAATTAAAATTAGGCTACCCACCGCACCGTGAATGTTGAATGACACGGTTGGACTGCTTCCTTTATTAAATCCCGTCATTTTGGTGATACGTCCCTTACGAAAAAGAAGTATACTTCAAGTTTAATTTGTAAGTATAAAAAGTATACTATTATCATGGCACTTAAAGTATAATAGCAGTGTACTTATTTATATACTATTTTTTGTACTAAGTAAACTGAATTGGCCCACTTTTTAGGTCATTTAGTACACTTTAAGGTACACTTATAGTGTATTTGAGGTTTGCTTTTGAATACTGTAAAGTAACCTGTGTAGTGCACTTTCAGTTCATGAAGTATACTTCCTAAAGTACCTCAAAGTATACTTTCAAGTGCACTTTCAATTAATGTAAGTACTTCAAGAAGTAAACTTAATAAATGTCCATTTACGATGATTTACTAATATATTTTAATGTTTAATGCCCCTCCAACGCCCCCGATCTTGCGTCACTTGACGAGAACAGGGGCCCGCGATAAGTGACACTGCAGATTATTTACTGAAAATTACTGTGTATACACTCTTGTAGTAAAAATCCAGCTCTTCTGATCAAACGTAACAGTCATTTAACTCTTGGTTACAATGGTAAACCAGCACAACAATGACAATTACCACGCAACGAAACACGGCATTCTAAGCAGACACATATAAAAAGCGAAATTCAATTCAAGTTACATTTGTATTTCGAACAAATGGCAAATTATAACACTATTTACCGCCTTGCATCATGGGAATTGACCAGCCAATGAGCCACGCTATCTTCATTTTTTCACGTCGTTATTTCGTTTTTCAGTCAGTTTGACAGTATAACCTTCAAATGCATAATGCAACCCTTCTGTCTGCTTCTTTTTCAAGTATATTTTTCGTTTTTTCCATTAATACTCCAATTGATCATTATTTGTGTAATAGTATAGGGCTTCAAAATGTTTTGGAAGTAATTAAGGTTATAGCTTCAGTACCAAAAAAGATTCAATGTGCAATTCATAATAGATGGTCCTAGACATGAATAATTTGAATATACAAGATGGATCAAAAAAATGTAACCTGTAATGTACTTTAAAAGTATTTTGACTGTTTTTGCTGTATAATAATAGAAAACGTACATCTTACTCCAGAAGAAATGTATACCATTTTCTGTTACTAAGCATACTTCTTAAAAGTATATCAAAAGTGAACTATTTTCAAAGCATACTTAAAAGTATATCAAAAGTGAACTAAAAGTGTACTATCCATATTTGAGTATACTTATAGTATACTTTAATATACTTCTTATTTGCAAGGGGTGACTAGTTGTAACTTTCCACAAAAGTTGTTTACATTCTTGTGTTGGCGCCTGTGCACTGTTATACCCGACAAGTAGCGCCCGTTGAAAGTTGGTCAGATCCTAGCGTAGCCTTATTGATCTGAAGAGGCACAGATCTCTCTCCCCCTTGACATAGTTTATTGTGTACACATTCTGTGTTCTGCTGCATTACTAGGTAGGTTATCATTCAGCTTACTAGTTTGGGTCATTTATATAGGTATACATTTAGTCATTTTGTTTTGTATAGTGCAACATAGCCTATATATTAATGGGCTAATTATTACTAATATATATAAGCCTAAATATACAAGTAAAATTAGTATTAGTAATGTATAGAGATGTCTTGTGTAAGTTACATTAATATTTTTTCCAACTGTTACTAATAAATAATTGTGTGTTCCCCTCAGAATACCCCAATGTCCTGTGCCTTGGAGAGAACCCCTACAGGCAGGCAGCTCTCCAGGAACAGGGTTGGAGACCCCTGCCATGGTGAAGGTGAGGATGTGTCGGTCGTGACTAATAAACTGTAAAAACCAACAGAAGCATCCTCTAGTGTTCCTCACCGACACCAAATTATAAAACTTTACAAACTCTCGTTAAGTACAGTAGTAGCAGGCGAGGGCGGACAGGCTGGCTGTTTTTACAGGGATGAAACAGCCAGTGAGCGCTTGAGAGTCACACAATGAGTGAAGATTGCCTTTATTTGTAGTTGTAAAAAGCTCTGTCCTTGACCCTCGTGTCCGTGAATTACAACTCAACTCTGTTCAATTCTCACCGTTTTATTACTGGTCTGTGTAGAAGATAAACCAATATCTTTGAATGTTGGTGTCATAAATATTACAACATAAACTCTGGGAAAACCGAGGGTTGCTCCATTAGGCACAATGTTCAAATCTCAGCCAAACAAGTTAGCCTATCTAATCTCCCTTGTTGTGCATGCCTAGCCACAAGAGGGAGTCAGGTGGCTGAGCGGTGAGGGAATCGGGCTAGTAATCCGAAGGTTGCCAGTTCGATTCCCGGTCATGCCAACTGACGTTGTGTCCTTGGGCAAGGCACTTCACCCTACTTGCCTCGGGGGGGAATGTCCCTGTACTTACTGTAAGTCGCTCTGGATAAGAGCGTCTGCTAAATGACTAAATGTAAATGTAAGATACAGAGCACAGTAAGGGCACCAGATATTGTCTGTGATCTGGGCAAGAAACAAAAGAAGAAAACAAGAAGTATTTCCCCCACTTTGTTCCCCGTCTCTCACGGTCATTCAGTGATTGTGTGCTCACTCAGGACCTGCGGTGGTGGAAATTCCCACAGATGCCAAGCCTGCCACCTGTACATGTCCATCAAGCCAGAGCTATGCTAATGCTAGGCTGATGCTAGGCTGATGCTAGCCTGGTGCTAGGCTGGTTCTAGGCTGGTGCTAGGCTGATGCTAGGCTGATGCTAGGCTAATGCTAGGCTAATGCTAGGCTAATGCTAAATGAAAGGCTACATGACAACAACAATTGACTAAACTCACATATTGTGATATAGCTACAGAATGTATAATCTTTAAAAATGTACTTAATATGTTTGTTTAGCATTTTTGGTAGCCTATTGCACGAGTCAAGTAAAAATGTCAGATTAAATATTTAATTTCAAATTACATTTACATTTAGTCATTTAGCAGATGCTGTTATCCAGAGCGACTTACAGTAAGTAAAGGGACATTCCCCCCGAGGCAAGTAGGGTGAAGTGCCTTGCCCAAGGACACAAAGTCATTTTTCACGGGCAGGAATCGAACCGGCAACCTTCCGATTACTAGCCCAATTCCCTAACCGCTCAGCCACCTGACTCCGTTGGATGCAATATATGCTAAAACAAGAATCTTAGACAAACTATTGAATTAAAATTCATAATCGTTGAACAGCACAGGTCACCAAGGAAAGGCAGACCAAATGCCCGTCGTGGTTCAGACTGTGTTGCTCCCAGCGGCCAAACCTTCACCCTGCCTCAACATGGAAGCACTGACTGGAACACCCAAGCACGCGGGAAGTAACCGTTGAAACAGGGGTGAAAGTAAAAGATGAATTCTTCAGCTGACCTATTCTGAGCCTTTCCAGACTCACAAGACAACAGACCTTGACCTCTCCCAGTCACACACCCTCACATCAAAGAATGGAGCAGGGATTGACGTATGGATCTGAAGGGACCATTTTTAGGGCCGATGTAGAAGGAGTGAGTGAGAGATGGAAGGGGAGGGAGGGAAGGGAGTGAGTGGGAGGTGGTAAGAGCACCATAGGAACCCTGGACATACAGCATGTCTTTATACTCGTTCAGCCCACTCATAACAGATGTTTCCTTGTTCATACTTGCTGGCTTGGTCTGCAGATTGGGAAAGCTGTTTCTGAAATAGACAGTTCCTCAAGGCCTGCAGGGCCCACTTCAGCCCAGATCGTATTGAGACACTGACGGCCGTTTTATTGCATCATCTTCAAGCAGAGCAACAAGGACACAAATAAAAACAAAGTTGGATTGCTCCATTGGGAATCACAAGTACACAAGCATGTCCAAAGGGCTGGCAGATCCAGACCTTCTTCCCAACCTACACACACACACACACACACACACACACACACACACACACACACACACACACACACACACACACACACACACACACACACACACACACACACACACACACACACACACACACACACACACACACACACACACACACACACACACATACCGGAGTGCTGGTCTTGCCGGTGAGGATGGTGCGGGCCTTGGCCTTGTTCATGTTGAAGTTCTTCAGGTAGGCCTCGTTGATCTGCCGGGCCAGGGTCTTCTGGTCGGCCAGCTGGGGGTCCTCTACCTCGCGTTCCCCCGTCTGGATCTCCGCCTTCAGCTTCAGCTTCTCCGACTGGGGCATCCGGCCAAAGCGGATGGCTGGGGGGACCACACGTGACGTTAGGGTGTATGTGTGGTGTGTGTGTAATGTATACTGAAACCTACACCTTTTGAAGGAGGCATTCGGAGGTCAACTAACTATAACCACGTTGGGTTTATGAATTGAATCTACGCTGTTCCACACAAGTGTGCATGCACATGCTTGTTTGTGTTGTTTTTGTTTTCAGACCACAAGCATCTCCCAGACAGACAAATCCCAGGTAATCAGATTACATTTGCACTGCTTGTAACCCTTCCACTCTGGCACACACACACACACACAATCTTACCCCAACAGGTGTACCCATAACAGTCCCTTTATTTCTGGGACTTTAAAAGGATAGAAGGGGATCGGAATTTGCTGCTTTCCACCGCAGACGTCACACACACACACACACACACACACACACACACACACACACACACACACACACACACACACACAGTATAATTGCACAGCGCTGTATTAAAGCTTAGTGGCGGACCCATTAGCTTAGTGTGTTCACAAAGTGGAAGCTAAGGTTAACCCCAGCAGATCAGGGGCTGAATCCCCGATCAGGAAGTGTGATCGCTGGGAGAGGAAGTAGAAGGGGGTATCCCTCAGTATCAGCCTTCTGACCCAGCAGGTTGGAGGTGCCCCAGGTAACAGACAGCAGGGATGGGGAAGGAGGGGAGGATGGAGAACTGACTTGCTCGCTGGGGACTGTTAGGAGACATGGGAGGGAGTGTTGTGGGTGGGGTTCAATCATTCATGTTCAAGTGAATTCATGATTGTTATGAATGAGAGAGAGGGACAGAGAGAGAGGGACAGAGAGAGAGGGAGAGAGAGAGAGAGAGAGAGAGAGAGAGAGAGAGAGAGAGAGAACTGATGGAAGCAGAGTGGAGCTACAGCTCTCAGTCCATCTGGAGCCTCAGTGCCTCTGGATTCATTTCCCCCTCCACAGAGAGAATTACATTCAACACATTATTCAACTCAATACAGACTCAAACTACAGCAGGACTACGCGTGTGAAGACGAGAACGAGATCAGGACACTACTCTACACTTATTATTTGGTTCATCTGAATCTTGGTGTAGCACTAACATCCACCCAGACGAGCTATATCTGTACTGTAAAGACCTATGGCCTAGTGAAAACGTTCAATTGTTGTGACGTTTCAAATCTTTTAGACACTCACGTGTGAAAACACACACGTCATCCCAAAAACTGCATTTCGGTCTGTCCTGGCCTCTAAGATCTTAACCTTGGTCAAGGGTCAGCCTGCCATGTTGCATGTTTGCAGGTTGCTAAGGGTGACAAGGTTCATCCAGATCAATACATCCCTCTGCTTTGCGACCTTTACCAGATCCTCCATTGCTGCGGAGGCAGATCATCTTCCAGGACATGGGCAGGAGCTCAGTGGCTCCGTCATAGAGAGAGCTGTGTGACTGTTGGGTGTTCTGTAGATGTGGTCATTTGATACCGGCTTCTTTTTTTGCCATGCTGCTGTCAGCTTGCAGCTAGCTTGTTATGCAGCGTGGTGTACAACGTCATGTGTGAGTGAGCTGATGATGAATCTCTTCAAGTGTGTGTCTGTCCATCCTGTCCCTTGCCCTGTCCCCATCCTGTCCCCATCCTGTCCCCATCCTGTCCCCATCCCTGTCCCCCATCCTGTCCCCATCCCTGTCCCCCATCCTGTCCCCATCCCTGTCCCCCATCCTGTCCCCATCCCTGTCCCCCATCCTGTCCCCATCCCTGTCCCCATCCTGTCCCCATCCCTGTCCCCATCCTGTCCCCATCCCTGTCCCTATCCTGTCCCCCACCCTGTCCCCCACCCTGTCCCCCACCCTGTCCCCATCCCTGTCCCCATCCTGTCCCCCACCCTGTCCCCATCCTGTCCCCAACCCTGTCCCCATACCTGTTCCCAACCCTGTCCCCATCCTGTCCCCCATCCTGTCCCCCATCCTGTCCCCCATCCTGTCCCCATCCTGTCCCCAACCCTGTCCCCCACCCTGTCCCCATCCTGTCCCCAACCCTGTCCCCCATCCTGTCCCCAACCCTGTCCCCCATCCTGTCCCCATCCCGTCCCCCATCCTGTCCCCACCCTGTTCCCACCCTGTCCCCTACCCAGCTGGGTCAGGGCCACCTCTCCACTCACCGTTGTGGGACATGCCGACTGACAGGCACTTCTGGAAGCGGCAGTACTGACACTTGTTGCGGTTCTTCTTCAGGATCTTGCAGCGGCGCTCACACCTGTCGTACTCCAGCTTCAGGCGGATTGTCCGCCGGAAAAAACCCTGAAGAAACGACACGAGAACAAACTAAGAAGAAGAGAAAGGCTCAGTGGAGGCCTGCATGAGCACACACACCCACCTCGCACCCCAGCTCCCCAAATCAAAGTCCGTGTTATCAGAAGCTACCGCAACGCAGGGTGAATGTGCAAATCGACTGTTTACTCAGCACTGAAATGAACCCTAAAGCACCATGATGTATTGACTTTCAGCTTGGCAAACACAGGGACGGTGAGATGAGCTCATTAAGTATCACCTCGGAGCCTTTAAACGACCAGAGGTTCACATCAGCAGACTGTGCCTTACTCCAGCACACATCCACCCTGGACATGAAGCAGCAACATATATAAACCGGCCCTGGCGCCTTATGAATGTTGCGTGTAGAGGAGTATCAGTTTGGACATACATGCTTATCAATTCCACATGGTGTAACCATAGCAAAATCTATCTAGACAAACAGTTGCATGCATCTAAGCGGTGGTCATTCGTGGCCGTGCTGAGGGCTTGGGGTGTGTTTGGGTGGGGTTAACTGGGTGGAGGGGTAATGGATAGGGAATTGCTTAAAAAGCCATTATCCCGTGAAAGGATTCAGTATTAGTTACCCTGACGTTGTGAAAGTGAGTGGAACACTGTTGTGCAAAGACACACAGATGTGCCATGCTCAAGCACGTGTTACGGACAAACTAGGTACAGACAGTAGCCAAGACGCGCACGCACGCGCGCGCACACACACACAAGCACACACACAAAGCTTGGCATGTGTTATTGTGTCTGGTAATAGAATGCTGCTCTGACCTTGTGTGTGTGTACTGGCTACTGTGTGTGTGTGTGTGTGTGTGAGGAAGGGGGAGGGCTATTTTATGACCAACACAGAGCAGCCCTATCCTGGGCTGTCAGGTGTCCACACAGTACGGGGGCAGAGAGGGGAGGGGCGTGTAGAGGGGCACATGCACACGCCTGCTAACATGTCCGTCCGTCTGACAGCCACACCCACAGGGCTCCTCTGTCGCTGCTCCCATTGGTCGACGCAGGGTTCAGCGAGTTCACCCTGACCTCAGTGTTGACCTATGGGGCCAGGGGGCCAGACGTCTTGGTCCTGTTGAGGCCCTGAGCTAGAGCTCCGCCCTGGGGCAGATCCATCCAGCCAGGCACTGCCGACCACACAGGAACATGGAGCTTGTGCACAGTACTGGATATCTATCCCTCAGGTAGAGGCCAACACCTGCAGACCTGACATCAAGATCATTGATGCAGAACCTTTGTGATTGAGTGCTCTGCTCAGAATGCCCATGTGACTCTGTGGTCTCGCAGTCCCACATTCTGATTTGTTTGGGTTTGGTGCCCCAGCAACAACACTGGCTCCGGTTGTTCATCAACACACCTCTTAGACAATTAACCTTGACACAGTCCAGCCTAGAGTGTGGTTGTGTGGTCGTATGTGTGCTCTGCATGGCTGACTGAGTTTATTGATGACGCTGATCCTGTCCATCCTGTCTTTCCTTCTCACTGTTCTGTATTGGAATCGGCCGCATGGTTTCAGTGTCACTCATGCGTGCGTTTGACTCCGTTAATGTTCAAAATAGCCACAGACATATTTCTCCATCGAAATTTGGACTAAAAGGTTGAGAAAAGCTTGAGGCCTTACTGCAGCGGCCTGGGTTCAAATCGGTGGTTTGTGTGTGTGTGTGTGTGTGTCACCTTGCAGCCTTCGCAGGCATGGACTCCGTAGTGGTATCCCGAGGCACGGTCGGCACACACCCTGCACTCCAGGTTGAGGGAGGTGGACGACAGCTCCTCCTGACCTGCCGACGCCCCGAACACCACAGAGGATGGACTGGACGCTGGCGTCAGAGCATCTGGAACACACACACAGACACACACACACACACAGACACACAGACAGACAGACAGACAATACAATTTAGCGGACATGCTGCACCTGTCAATAAATCAATGTGACAACCCTTCAGAGCTCAAGGCATGTGGACGCCCACGAGTAGAGCAGTGATGGCCTCTGACAAGCAGAGCGCAGCTTGTGCCCTCCTCAGAGGCACAGGTGACCGGCAGTGGAAATTCACCAGAGTCCCTGGCAGGTCCAGGGCACACGGCATGTCCATTCCAACCCTCTATTTATACTTGTGTACAAATATGGCGTGTGCCATCACATGAATATTAATATGAATATTGGGCAAGATTAGCAATACAGCAGTTGGTAAGATAAGAAATGTTCAACATTGTGGGGTTAAGTCGCCCCACATGATTTGGTGGTTTTCGGCTGGAAACAGATAAGTACTGTATCTGGTCTCGCTGCCAAGTGCTTCGGGCCAACCGCACGTGCTTGTTCTTACAGTCACTACTAGGACATGCATGCCACAAATACTGGGCTTGTTCTGGGTTTCTCCTGTTACCATGCCTCTCTCTCTACCTCTCTCTCCCCCTCTCTCTCTCTCTCTCTCTCTCAGTCTCTCTTCTTCTCACAACACTCCATTAACAACGTTCAAAATCCTGCTATGCTAAACACATCCTCTGCAGACCTTTCCATGACATCATCATTCGTTTCCATGCGGTTTCCCCCCTCCCCCTCCCTGTCGTCACCCTCCCCCTCCCCGTCGTCACCCACACCCTCCCCGGACAGGCACCCACACCCTCCCCGGACAGGCACCCACACCCTCCCCGGACAGGCACCCACACCCTCCCCGGACAGGCACCCACACCCTCCCCGGACAGGCACCCTTGTTTACATCATGAACCCACTCACTTCCTCACACTGCAGTGTTTGACCCTGCACACTGATATTTTCCACCATGCAGGTGGGTCGTGTTGGCTGCAAAGGATTCAACGTTTGCTTGAAGGAGGGTTTGACAGCTGAGGAATGTGTGAACTCCAGTTAGGGGGCCGTGAGTAGAGGAGCCTGGGGGGCGTGAACATGTTGGTCAGACAGACCCTCTCTGAAGCCTGGTGGGATAGCCCATAACCCCTTTTCCAAAAGCTGGGGGCGAGGTCAGAGGTTAAACAAGCCGAACGCCCTCGTTAAACTCTCCGCCAGAGAGAATTAGGGATTATCCTAAGAGTAAGGGTCCGGGGAATCTGGTTCCTCAAACAACAACGAGATTACAGGCTTGCTGTCTTTCATCCAGGGAGACACTCCAGGGGACAGTCCACCCTGATGGACAGTCATACCACATTGCCGATTCAATTCACACCAACCAAACCTATTTTCACCACAGCTGAAACGCCCTGATGATCAGTCTTGTGCAGAGAGATGGCCTCCATCTGCCATCCCCTCCTTGCTCTTCTGTTACAGGATGGAGTGCAGAGGTGAGAGACCCTTCTCCACCCGGCATGTTTGGTTTTCGTTGTGGAAACTTCTGACTGTTTAGTTTCTAACACCCATCAACAATGCTTGACACCATGACTACCCACTCAGTTGTGTGTCTATCATCAGTTACAGTGTGGTTTCTTTAGCCATTTCACTTATTTCATTTGGCTAAATCTTTGACTCTGGACTATGCTCCCAATACTGTGTCGCAGCCCCTGAGCCTGGTGGGTGACCAGAGCCCCGAGCTTGTTAGAGGCTGTCCTATCAGAGGTGCCTACCCAGAGCCCCGGGCCTGTGAGAAGCCGTCCTATCAGGAGGTGCCTACCCAGAGCCCCGGGCCTGTGAGAAGCCGTCCTATCAGAGGTGCCTACCCAGAGCCCCGGGCCTGTGAGAGGCCGTCCTATCAGAGGTACCTACCCAGAGCCCCGGGCCTGTGAGAGGCCGTCCTATCAGAGGTGCCTACCCAGAGCCCCGGGCCTGTGAGAGGCCGTCCTATCAGAGGTACCTACCCAGAGCCCCGGGCCTGTGAGAGGCCGTCCTATCAGAGGTGCCTACCCAGAGCCCCGGGCCTGTGAGAGGCCGTCCTATCAGAGGTGCCTACCCAGAGCCCCGGGCCTGTGAGAGGCCGTCCTATCAGAGGTGCCTACCCAGAGCCCCGGGCCTGTGAGAGGCCGTCCTATCAGAGGTACCTACCCAGAGCCCCGGGCCTGTGAGAGGCTGTCCTATCAGGAGGTGCCTACCCAGAGCCCCGGGCCTGTGAGAGGCCGTCCTATCAGAGGTGCCTACCCAGAGCCCCAGGCCTGTGAGAGGCCGTCCTATCAGAGGTGCCTACCCAGAGCCCCGGGCCTGTGAGAGGCCGTCCTATCAGAGGTGCCTACCCAGAGCCCCGGGCTTGTGAGAGGCCGTCCTATCAGAGGTGCCTACCCAGGACGGTGGAGCCGTCGGAGCCCGTGTTGGAGGACTGGTACTCGGGTACGTCGAAGGAGCTGAGGGCGTCATCTTCCATGGACTGGGAGATGTCCTGGAGGTCCTCCATGCCCCCGATGAAGTCCTCGCACAGGGGGCTGCCCAGCACCGAGTCCTCCAGAGGGGACGGGGGGCGGTAGTGGCTCTCCATGTCGACCATGACGGAGGACAGCAGGGCCCAGGGCACGCTCACTCATCAGACTAGGGGGGGAGGGGGGAGACATGGGGAAGGGAGGGGGAGAAGAGAGGGAGGGAGATGGGAGAGGGTGAGAAGGTAAGTTCATTTTATAGCGATGCATCAAGGAAGAAACTGATTTACGGTAAGAATCAGAGACCTTGTCTGTGTGTATTCTGATTGTAGATTCAGGTACTCCATTAGAAAATAATTATAAAAATAAAATCAGAATCATAATAATAATACTAAGAAAGAAGACAACATGGATAACGGATTTCATGTCTACGTTCTAGATACATCCTTTCCTCTTGGCTAAAGCGGAATATGATGACGACATGATAGATTTACTAAATAATGTGTTTCCATCACACAAGATGCTAATTAGCATGAGATCAGCAAATACGCAGCCCAAATCAAACTAGCTTGTCCATCCGATGCTGCACACGACATGACTGTGGGTCACATGACCAGGGACTGTGGGTCACATGACCAGGGACTGCCAGCACGTATCGAATGACACAACAGCGGGGCTTCTTATTGCCAAATTCCAAAGACGGCAACCTGATTCCCGAGCCCCAAGGCCACAAGGGAGGAGCTGAGACATGTAGGGCACGAGGCTAGGCTAGGCTAGAATATGCTGGGCTAGGCTAGAATATGCTGGGCTAGGCTAGGCTAGGCTAGAATATGCTGGGCTAGGCTAGAATATGCTGGGCTAGGCTAGGCTAGGCTAGAATATGCTGGGCTAGGCTAGGCTAGGCTAGAATATGCTGGGCTAGGCAAAGCTGAGCTAAAATAAGATACGCTAAGCTAAGCTAGGTTGGGTTTTGCAAGACAAGGCTAGGTTGGGATGGTTATAAACTTAGCTCAGATGGACTAGGCCCTAAGGCTACGAATGAAATGGCTTCTGGAGAGAAGTCAGGGTAGGATCTCAGATACTTATCTTTAGAACATTCTTGAAGGGCTAGAAGGAGGGGACCCTAAATCAGTTCCTAGTGTCATCTCCTCACATCAACCCATCCATCACTAAGTCAGTCAGCCACTTCGTAAGAAGACCAGTGATTGGGGGTTTGAAGACTGAATGGGAACAACTCTGAAATTACCTAATTTTAATCTCCCAATCACCCCATGCAAGGACAGTAGGTGTTAGGATGGACAAAGACTGTTGTGAAAGGGTGGGTGTCCAAGGAGTTTATTTCGCCCGAAGTTATCGAAACATCCCACTATAAGACCATACCGTGTAAAGGCTGTCTGGAGCTGACCTGATTAGACCCCTACTAATCATGAGCGAGCATTAGACACGCTGTACTAGCCTCACGTGCAGTGTAGTCTGGTGCACACATACTTCGGAGGGCAGTCATCTCAAACTCAGGCTGTATTATGCAACTTAAAATTCTTCTGAACTGTGTTTTTTTTTTATAATCGTTCGGGGGGGTTGGGGGTCGGGTTCTCTGTCCCTGTCCATAGCAGGTGCACCAGCCCACGCTGGTTATTATAGGTCTAGAGGTCAAGGTTCGCACAGTGACTGAAAGTAGAGACATTGTGTCAACACACTCAGTGTGCAAATCTGACCTTTGCTATTTATGTTCCTTGCATGTCATGACACAGTCCCACACTGACCCCCTGATCCCACCAGCAGACCAGTACAGCAGAATGCCGTCTTCATGTAAACAATCGGGCTGAAAGGAGACCGATGCTTAATCACTCAGTGGAAGGAACATCCGTCATGTCCCCTGAGAGGTGAATAGAGTAGCTATCTGTCACTACTGTTCTTTAGATATGTTGTGACTTATTTGATTTAAGTAATTAAAGAAAGCAATTCATATTTTGGTTTAAACTGTATAGCAAGAAATGTAAAAGATGCATCATTTACATGAGAGACAGAGACAGAGAGACAGAGACAGAGAGAGACACTAGCGCTAGTTTGACAGAGAGACTAGCGCTGGTTCCTGGGGTAACAGCAGAGCTTTGTCCCATAGGTCAAGCCCCCTCTAGTGTGCGCTCAACCAAACCTGCTGAGGAGGGCATAGCACACACTGAGACAAGGACAGGGAAGGTCACCCCGCTGGGACGGAGTGTGTGTGTGTGTGTGTGTTAGGGTCTGGAGGGGGAGGGGACGATCCATTCTCCCCTCGAGGGACTGACAAAAGACCTCTACCATTAGACTCTGCGATCGCCATGACAATGTCATGAAAATTCCGCCACACAAATCATGTTCAGATTCGTTACTATTGGGAAGTACCCTACGTTTCAAAGCTCAAACAAATCGGCAGGCGCTCAAGCAATTCATTCACACTTACATGGTGAATCCAAATATGATGTTCTACATCACTGGCTTCGAGACGGTTCCGTTGTCACAACTTACAAGTTTGTGGTATGTTAACATCATGGTCATTAAGGCATAACAACACACAAGCTAAGAATAGCCCAAAGCAATCTCACAGCCCTCTCCTCTCACAGTGGGATTATTGCTCCCCACCCCCACATTAACCACAGCATACTGCTAACCCAGTTTCTACTGAGCCACGGGGGGATATCTGGGGGCAACATCAATAATGTAGCCAGAGGACAGGGAAT
Source organism: Osmerus mordax (assembly GCF_038355195.1). Classification (NCBI taxonomy): domain Eukaryota; kingdom Metazoa; phylum Chordata; class Actinopteri; order Osmeriformes; family Osmeridae; genus Osmerus; species Osmerus mordax. The sequence continues at coordinate 20,375,639 of NC_090053.1, forward strand.
AGAGCTGGCAGAATGGAGTCATGTTCATTACATGACTCAGGTTTACATAGACAGTCTCTCGGGTGTGGGATACCAAGGGTGGTTTGGAATCACGTTCGAGAACATCCATGTGATGGTCTGGTACCGACAGCTGTCTTGGACTAAGGAGCACAGGAGGGAATGTATCATTGCACATGGTTCTGTCAGTTTTCATAAACCACAGAGTATACCAAGCCCAAGAGATCGTCACGACTTACTCTCAATGAGAATGACCTGGATGAGTTAAGGTCAGCTACAACAGTCCTCTCTATTTCTGGAGAGAGGACGTCCTTCTTTTGGCACATGAAACCAAGGCCCTTCCAGACTAGGAACAGCCATGGTGAGACAACAATTGGAGGCACAGAACATTGGAGCAACACCAAAACAGGCTGTAGGTGTGTTTGCTCTTGTCTGACCCAGCAACAATACAACTCGACAGACACACAATGTCCTGCTGGCACAGAGAAAGGGTCTGTCTGTGAAACTGCATAGCTAAAGCATCAATGTCTGGCATGCAGGATGTAAAAGTACGTCCGTTACCGAAAAGAACATAGGAAAGAACTCTAGGAGGAGTATTTTCATGTAAAAAAAATAAGATTCCGGTAAACAAGTCCATACCTTCAAAAACCAAACCTGAAAATTCTCTTCACAGCGTTGGCCTGTGACTACATGGCAGGCAGTCCTTTAGCATGTACGTGTGTGTGTCCGTGAACATGCGTGTGTGTGTGAGAGTGTGAACAAGCTGTACGTTAATGTTTAACCCCCTTGTGCCATGGTCTGAGAGTGTCAGGCCTATGAGAGCAGGAGGACCAGACAGCCTGATTGTGGCCCCAGAACAAGGGGACTGGGGGCTGCCCCTGGTACTGCCTGAGGTATATGTTTGCCGAGTGAGTCTTCACGAGGCTGCGCAGGGGTCGAGCCCTCGGTAAACACCTGAGGAGACCTTATCGCTCGCCGCTGACACACCACCCAGATCACGCTCATTGCTAAGGAGACGGGTCAAAGTGCATCTGGGATGGACAATGGTCCTTTAGCTCTGCTTTACAAGAGAGAAGGTTCTGATATCTGAAGGTTAAAACTAACTGCTAGCAGTTTTTGGACCTAAGCAATGTCAGGGTCTTGAAACGAAGTCGTTGTGCAAAGCTGTTTGATGCCTGACAGACACATTGGCCCCTTTATGGGGTTTAATATGTAAGGACCATTATACATATCCCACAAGTAAAATCTATACGAATTTACAGCTTTTTAAAATGTATTAATGTATATAATCGGAGTATTAATTCTAAGAAAATTCAACTCCATTTACAGAGGTAAATGACTTTTGCATTTCTAAATAAACTAGATTAGCCAGTGCTAAGTCATTACTTCATGTAGAGAGAATTAAAGGTCAAGTTAAACCAGAGGACAAGTTACCCAAGATCTCCCAGCCAGCTACTATTAACCCCAGAGCTGCATGTATTGAGAAATAAAACATTAAACCTAATGTTACGTAAACCCTGGTGGACTTTGTCTTGTGACTTGACAGCAAATCTGGTGTCAAAGAGATAATCAACCTCACCACACTGCAGAAACCCAGAAACCGTACACTGAACAGAGAGATAATCAGCTTTCTAGTAGGGCTTGTTTCTAGTATAAATGGCTCATCCAGTGACTTAATTTAGGTAAACAACACATTAGGCTATTCATTCATCATGAAGACCTTTTATCGAGTTGTCATTTTTTTTTTTTTTTACTGCACTGGCAGCCATATTTACTTAGATTTACATTTTAAGCATAAGCAAACTCATAACAAATATTTTCATACCTACATTTTATAGGGCATTTTTACAGTATAAAAACCAAATCACACACCCATACACACACACACACACACATTATGAGGTCAGGGTACTGTTGGTTTTTCACAACAAGGGTTGTCCAGTATGATAGTATCTCACTAACCCTAACCCTATATAAATAACCCTATACCACTAACCCTATACCACTAACCCTATACCACTACCACAACCCTAACCTTCTGGTACAACCATTGCATTGTTGGCATACCTTTACATTAGCCCCAGCTTCCTGCCCTGTTGCAACATGAACATATAGGCTAATCATTCCTGGCTAGGTGGTTCTCATTGAGGCATGTAGCTAGCGTAGCGTCTCTCATTGAGGCATGTAGCTAGCGTAGCGTAGCATCGCCTGGGTCAGCAGGAGGCATTGAGAAACAACACAGCTGTTGCAAAAATGTTCTTATGATACAGTTGTATTTGATGTCAAAACTTGGGTCTGCCATATCAACTGTAACTTATTTCCAAATCAGTTAGCAGGATCGGATGCAGGCTGGCCTTACAAAATATCCCTAAGGACTGTCTAACGGCAGGAATCTTGGTCTCTTGACAGCTGGATGACTAGAGACAGGAGATACAAGCAAGGGGCCCAATTTCAACAGTATCTGCTCACAGAAGTCAGGGTTTCCCGCAGAAAATGTTGAGGTTCTGGTTGAGGGGGAACATCATGCATGCGGATTGCGACCCGGGGGGGGGGGGAGAAGCCACCTCCCGGAAATGAGTCTCTGCAGGTTGGGATGTCTGCACAGCTACAACAAAGAGGTTTTGTGTACAAGTATTACGGCAGGAATGGCCATTCACGAGACAAAAAAAAACAAAAACAAAGCAAAGAACTGTGACTGCTGTTCAAATTTTCCCTCCTTTCTGAGGTAAAGGACGAGATAAGTTAGAAGCGTTTTCTTCCAGACAACTGTATAGGCCTACGGGTCTTCTTACATTTTCCAGTATGACATCGGTGTCCTGAACTGCTCCGGTCTGGCTGCCAAATCATCCTGCGTGTTTTTGAGGAGGCATGCAGTGTGAGGCCTGGCAAGAGGCCTGGCAAGATGCCTGGCTAGCTCTGCAGCAGCTATCACAGGCCCACGACAGTAGTTACCACCACAAATTAGCTCTAGAGTAGCTACCGCAGGCTAGCGCTACAGTAGCTATCGCAGGTCCAACGTCCACGACAGTAGCTACCGCTAGCTAGCTTGATTAGTTATTTACAGTTAGCCGCACCACTCCTCTCTGCTCTAGGAACCACCTTCATTAACTTAAGCAGAAAATAATGTATTTTTCAGGACTATCTGCGCTGGTTAGTGGAACTCTGGACGACTTAGGAGAGCTTTACCCAATAAGGGTGTCAAGACTGGAGAGCAGCACAGGTAGGTGGTAACTGATCAGGATTTCTGACCGTTGTCTAACATGGCGAACCAAGACATGGCTGATCAACACAACAATGCCGACTTCCTTATTGAAAACAGAGAGAGCGAGAGAGACATGTACAGGTAAAGAGAGCTAGGGCAGGGCAGATTGATGAAGAGAGAGAGAAAGTGAGAGTAACAGAATAAGCAGAGACCAATGTGGATGCAGATACAATTGTGACTGAATCCTATCATACACCAGTCAGAGGCTTTGAGAGTTAAGCCAAAGGGGTTGAAAGCTTGCTGACTTCAGTAGGGTCTTCCTTGTCATTAGCTCACAATCTCCTCTCCAGAGCAGCTTACAATAAATCTGCCAGTCAAACAATCCTATAGATTGAGACAGTCTGCTAGGGTCTGGATTTTGCCCAGGTGAAGGTCGTGCTGAGAGTTTGAGGACACTAGTGGAACAGAGATTGCTTCTGTGTCCCAAGGGTACCGATAGGGAGAAGGGCAAAGGAGAAGAGAGTTTGACAACATGAGAGATCGTCTAAGAGCAAGAAACTTACATTTACATGTAGTCATTTAGCGGACGCTCTTATCCAGAGTGACTTACAGTAAGTACAGGGACATTCTCCCCGAGGCAAGTAGGGTGAAGTGCCTTGCCCAAGGACACAACGTCATTTGGCATGACCGGGAATCGAACTGGCAACCTTCAGATTACTAGCTCGCTTCCCTCACCGCTCAGCCACCTGACGCCCCCTAACTTGTATGCACAAGCTTGAGGAAGAGCGGAGCGTTTTATTGAGTTGTTAGCAAGACTAAATCAAATAATGTTTTGTTTGCATAGCCCTGTTACACGCAACGTCACAGAAACGTTTCACATAATGCCCACAAAACTGCACCTAAACTAACCTAACACCCTCAAGGTGGTGATTATCATTCATGTTAGTGCCCATGAGTGGGTTCAGGAGGGCGAGATATCCCTCCACACATAAAGGACATCCGAATCCGAATCAAATTTAAATCGCCAAGTAGTTTACACAACAAGGAATTTACTATGGTGGGCAGGTGCATACAGTCAACATATACGAATCTTACAAATCTTTAAAAATGTGGTCCTTAAATATATCAAAGTAAGAAATGTGACAAATTTACAACAAAATACTGTACAATATAAAGGTTCATACAAAAAACTGCTGAAAGAGAATGGCGGTACAGAGCCTCGAGCTGAAATCCTCCTTCCACAAGCCGGTCTCTAACCCTCCTGACACAATAACGGGCTTTAACTGTCCTTGATTTTGAGAAAGGAACTCAAGTATCATCATGGATAAGTGCAGGCAAACCCGACAGCTAAAACAAGATTCTAGTTGCTAACATCCTTTCAAAATGCTTGTTTACAGACTCTCAACCAGGGTGGGGGGTAAACTCTCCAGAAAGGTTTGTTGAGGCTGAAAGAACCAGATAGTCCTGTTTGAGGAGAACAGAAAAAGCCGTTCTCTCTCTCTCTGTCTCTCTGTCTCTCTGTCTCTCTCTCTCTTTCTCTCTCTCTCACCATCTTTCACTCCAGCGACTTAAAGCCGTCACTCAGACGTTGATTAGAGGTTTCTGGTTCCACGAGACAAGACTCTCACAAAGAAGACAGAAACGTACTAGTCCCCTGAGATACTGAATGAAGTCAACACGTACAGGAAGTGTGTAGACACATACACACGTAGAAGTGGTTTGAGTTCACAGAGTTTGGCTGTAGGACGGTGAGATATCCGTCGCACAGCGACAGCAAGACATGGCGTGTTTGAAGCTAATTTTTCTAGCACCCTCTTCTGTACCAACAGTTTAATGCATCTAGTTTCCTGCAGCTTCAGTCCCACAGAAGAGCACAGCACACCTTTACTTCCTGTCCTAGTGTGTGGCAAATAAACACAAAACTTGAGTCAAACACCCAATAACACCACCATCGTTTCATTTATCATTTTTAACAACCATATAAAATGTACTGCAATCAATGCACATGGCTGCGTTAGATGGTTTTCCACCAAAACATGATGAGAAATGGGCAGCCTGTGCCAAACCTGCTCACAAATACAAGATCGTAGATCATCAACAAAGCAAGTCTAGCTTTCCTGGGCATGATGAGAGACCGAACACCACACAGTGAAAGAGGACCTTTGAACCCAAGACCGGCTACACGTCCACACGCCTCAGCCGCTGTGGAGACTAGCTTTTGAGGGGAGCAAATAGCAGAGAGGGGGGATTATGTAAGGCTCCCACAGCCCAGCACTGTGCTACTGTCAGAGGAGTGCCTGTACAAGTTATCCAATCCTAGACCTCAAAGAGAATGTGACCTCCATGCCTTTCTGCAGAGCTTCGAACTCTCTCACTGGCTCCCTGTTTGACTGGGTGACTTATCAGAGAAAATACAACAAGTAGGTTGTTAATCACAACTTCAATTCGAGTGAAGAAAACACCAGGCAGTTAGACTGGTACAAGAGACTGGTACAAGAAACTGGTGTAAGACACTGGTGTAAGCGACTTGTTTGACAAGATACAAGAGACTGGTTTGACAAGATCTTGGTAATGTTTAACACTCACAAGGAAGTAAGTAAATTAGATATAATTGTGCCGTTGGCGGGTCAACGATTATCTTAGAGGCAAAATAAAAGATGGGACTTGGATTCAGAGGCGTGTCAACTCACAGCTTGACTCACATGGCAACAAGAACTGCAAGCATGCCAAGACAAGCTGGTGTACACTATGGAAGAAAATGTATCATTCTTGACCCATGCAGTCAAGATTCTATCATCCCAATACGTGTAAGGGATAGAGTGTTCTTCTTTGATTGATGGACCACTCTGTATTAAGACCAGACAAGATATGGAAACTGATTCCTTCCAGCTCTATTTTGAAACAACCCTACAGACCCCTTGATTGTCTCTTCTATCAATTTATGGGTCGCATGGTATATCAACAGAAAATCTGAATTACCCCCAAACAACTTACATGAGCTTATATTATTCTGCTCTCTTCTACTCACAATGTGCTACTGACAACTAGATTTAGTTTCATTGATGCAAATAGCAGAGGAATCAGGGATTGACCCACCACGGTAACTTATAAAACCCCTGACGTGCGAGCAGACAGTTTGATAAAGCAGGCGTTGCAATTTATGGGGAGACAAATTCAATGAAAAGACTGTGAGTGGCACTTAAGACTCATTCAAACTAGTCTTAATTTACAAAGGACCACCAACAAGATACGGACCTCTCTCGCAGAAACCTGACAACAGACTTGAAGCAGAACAAACCTCTAAAAGTGGTCAGTTTTTCCTTGGGGCAGATACTGAGATAATTTTCGGTCATGAGGTACACTATTTTCACCGAATTTCTCCAAACTTTTCAACCTGTCTGCAGGCTTTTGTCACTACAGTCTAAGTTTCTACTCCCTTAGCCTACTGTTGGAACTTCCCTGATTCTAAGTTAACACTCATTTATTTAACTACTCACTTGACACTTGACGACTCCCTTGACATGATCATATGCGTGAATACTTTTCTACTGTTACTGTAATTATGTAGGGTCTAGCAACAGCTACTCAACAGCTACTCAAAGTTAAAGACATGGGAATACTTCCAAATATCACTTTATAATGAGTTTGCAACATGCACTCACGGGAAGGCTAAACAAACGTTCATGTATTATGTCTGTTACAATGTCACGAACCAAGGCTTATAACTAAAAAATACTCTCCAAATTGATTATTCATAGAGGACTATAGGCTACAACAGGCTTACAGCACTAGAAAACAACATATAGATAGAATAGCATGTCCGACGCGCAGGCGTGCTCCAAGTAAAATGATACAAAAGCACTGTCCTTTCAGATGTTTCGAGCAAATGTTGCATTATTTTGCAATACAAAAGAAATAGAACAAATTGAGAAATATTCTACAAATCAGAGAACTCTGAACTGTCTTCACACACTAATTAGGCTATGGCACAGAACTATCCTAGATCAAATACAAATCGTATGACGCTTGATGAAGGATATGCAATTTAATATAAATATATATATCGAGCGTTATTATCTAGGCTGTATTTACCTTACAATGTACTGCACAATCCGAAGCCGCCATATCGTCAGAAATCTTGGTGGATTGAGAGGCTGTCAGCGCGCGATCGGAAGGACGAGGATGGAAAAAAGAGTCCTCTTTCACGCGTCCTTGTTTGTCTCCAAACAGCGATGCCGCTGTCAAAATCCCCCACCACGGCTCGGCCGGACTTGCGCCCACCCGCAGGAAATGACGTAATGACTGACAGTTCATTCGCTGAAGGCTCACACCCCCTGACACACCTATGGTTTCAGCGAATAGAAACGACGCAGTCTCTCCCTTGAGCAGGACGCCCCCTAACCAGGGACTGAAAGCAGGAGGAAGAGAGAGCAACATGGGTTACGCTGCACGTATTCGCAGCTGTGAAAAGACTGTAAGAAAACTCTTAAAGAATACAAGATAAGCCGCTTAAGATGCATATCGGTGTCATATGTATAGCCTATAGGCTAGTAGTGGCCTAAGCAAGCATTCACACACACGATCATTCAACCCTTTAAACAGGCCAAAGTATCGAATCAATTGCTTTCCATTTTAATACGTCAGAAGGTCAATAACATAGAACTGTAATGCAACCAAGATCTTGTCAAGAAACAACTTGTTAAAAATAAAACGTGTCTGAAACGAAAAGAATAATAAAATAAAATGGCAGTTATGCAAGAACACTTCATCCTTGGACACAATGTTGTTGGAGGCGAAGCCTATCGTGCACGGTGCACACGTGCTGTGGTATGTTAAGTAATGCAGCTGTGCTGATTTAGCAGAATATGCATGAAGCCATAGAGAACATAACGTGGAGAATACGTGTTCTGCTCCTCGCGCGGAGGGCCAAATCAAGGATTTGTTAACATTAACGGACCATCTCGGATTGTCCAGCTGTTGCCAGGTGCTGAGTGTGCAATCCTGTCCTCTGATTGCGTGTGTTTGGTTGCTTGTTTCTTCACGCCCTGTCCCTGTTTCCCACTTTTATCATACTGCTGTGTGTCATGAGTATTGCTCCAGAGATTGGGCTCAATCCCAGCCCTGATACCGGCCCTGATACCGGCTGGATACCCCTCGTCCTTAATCCCCGTTGACCAACACACACATAATGGCAAGTAAACACACATACACACAATGGGCGCTAATGAGGACTTTTTGCATTCCCTGAATGTCTTTCTGTGACGAGAGGAACAATGTGTACATTATAGATTTAACTAGCTGCACCACTCCTCAGGAGAGTTTTTAGTCTTATAAACTCCATTCGTGGAGTCATGTCTGAATTTCCTGTCAGGAGTTTGGTTAGCAAGAGATGAACCCGGTGACAATGATTGAGGAACACTGTTTTCGTTCATGCCATATTTGAGACAGTGGAGCAAGATGTCTGATTGAAAACTGGGACGTCTTGACCTCAGTTAACCAGCATGGTCAATCATTATAGGCTCCACAAGAATGAATTCTGAGTGAAGTTGAATATGGTTGACGCCATTAAGAATTTCTGAACGGACTTAAATTAGACGGACTGAAAACTGTCGCCATCTAGCCTGACCTACAGAGATTGTATTTCCATGTTTCAATAGTTCAACTCACCAAAACATAAAAAGTGCAATAAGGACTAAGCTGTCGCGAATATAGGTTTGAATCGTCAGAATCCTGCACAGGGGAGTTCCTACGAGATGTTTGAAGTACAGTAGGAAATACTACAAAGTCGGTTGAGTTGGGGTTGTGGTGATCCTTTATGAATATGGTGGAATATCCGTTTTTCGCCGAAGTTGAAAATGGGTCAACATGTCTAGACTAAATGGTCCTCTACCTCCACCTAGTGCTGAGATTAAATCAGACTATAATATGTTCCTATTGTTGATCAGCCCATCAGTATTTATTTAATTTCTGTTTAATGTATGTGTATTTAATTACACCATGTTATTTATAAAATGCAGTTAATTTTATTAGATATCCGTCAATACAAATGCGATTTTTAGGCTAATTTTCTATTGATTAAAAGTTCCTCTAAAATGACACTGGGTGGCGCTCTTATCCAGATGAAGCCAGGACGTCTCACAGTCGAGAACATTCCACTTGACGCAAACTGGTTCTCCGTGTTGACCGTAGGGGGGGTTTGTGTAGGAGATTGCAACGCACACACAAAAATGCCTGGAATCCCAGCCATAGATGTCCTCACATTGTTCTACGAGAGCTCGTTCAGTGACGCTGGAGTTCAAGAAGTTAACACTGCATACTGGGTCACATAATTTGAATAACTGATTATATAAAGTATCTTTATTTTCTCTTGCATGCTTTGGGGATTCAAAATCATTCTCGTCTTCACTGACGATCACACTGCGCCCAGAGACCTGATTTGGGAGTGCTGTGCTAACAGACATCCACCGATCCAGTATAAATTACATCCAATCGATAACAATATTCCATTTAATGCCATTACCTCATAGTGGAGGTTTGTTGCACCAGCGCGGCGAGTCTCTGCCAGTGAACACTGAACCATTGTCTCATCAGTCTTAGCATTCAGCTCACTCCCCACCGCCGGCAATGGCCAAGTCTCACATCAATTTAATATGGTGGCGTGTGACAGGGGTCTGAGAGGAGCGGGACACACTCATCCACTTTAGCGCTCACTCTTCTGACGCGGCACGCTGACACGCTGAGACGAACCGAGGCTAGCGGGAGCGGTGTTTTATAGGTCGGGAATTAGCACGACCACGGAGGTGCCGGGGGTGACTGCTGCGGGCTTCACGTTTACTGATGTTACTGTAAAAGACGGTCGAATCCACAAATGTAAAATGAAGAAATGTGAAATACTTTTTGGATTTAACGATTGGCACCTGGATTTAAAATAATAGAAGGTAGAAACTTCTGGGCCGCTGGAACTTTATACAGTTTCAGCAGTTTATCACGCACACACACACACACGCACACACACACACCCAGTTGATTCATATCAATCTTGTCACTGGGCGTGGGCAGGAGTGTTGGGGTGAGGGCCCAATATAGTGACCTTGCTGATATGAAATAGCAGTCTGCAGTCTCAGACACTGAGACAGTCAGGCATGTCTCACATCCCTACTGGCTCGATCCTGACATGCACACACTCTCCACCGCCCTCCATGTGTGTGTGGTGTGTGTCAGATTGTGTGGTTGGCCAGGGGTGCTGGAGTACTGTAACCATCATCTGCTGCCACATGAACGCCAGGGAGGGCGGGGGGGGGGGGGGAGCTGGTGCAGCTCCAGGTTCAGGGTGAGTGTGGGCCTCGTGCAGCCTGATGAAGAGGCCTGCCACGAGGCTGGTGGAACTCGCAGGAGGGACAGACTGATAGGATGTTTTCAGGAATACAATTCTTGTTAAAAAAGATTTAAAAAATAAAATATATATATATAAAATGTATATACGTGTATATTCTTTCAGTTTGCATGTTTTTTTTTGTCCGAGCACACAAACACATTCGATGTGATACCAGAAAAGCAATGAAAACAAAGACAGCGGTCCATTTGCAAACGGCCTTATGTGTTTTATTGATTGTTTGACGTCACATTGCTGCTGCTGTAGCTGAAAACACACTGTCATTACCTGAGTCTCTGCACACTGCAGACACCACGTGCTGCAGGACAGACGTTTACCGGGTTTAAACACGGCAGACAGTTGACCTCATTTCGATCCTGGGAGCCGGAGGACCATTCAAATGTTTGTGGATGTCGCCCCCTGTGGGTGGTCTGGAGAAGTGTTGTTGCCCTCCAGGGAAGGCAGTAGGTTGTATAGTTATCTTCTGAAGGGGCAAAATCACTACCCTGAAACCACACAACCTACTACCTCACCCTGTGCGAACATTGTAGGGGGAGGGAGGGGGGAGAGGCCCCTGGAGTCGAGATGTTGCCATGTCCTCGTTCCACATCCAAATACATTTTTATTTCGATTGCGAGGGTGAAATCATCCAATACGAACGACTTAAAAACACCTGTACACTTGTAAACCACACGTTACTGTACGTACGCAACACACACAGGGGAAAGACAGCAACGAACGTACAACACCGTCGGGTCAGTCAAAGCAGTGTTCATCCCATCACACGACACAAGTGGACACTGTCACAGGACGGTGACAGTTCCTGCCAGGGTTCAGACCCCAGCTGCTCCCCATGAACGGTGACATTACAGCCACTTCAGGAAAGACAGTAAGTTGTATAGTTATCTGACAGGAAGGGTGTGACCCTAAAACTATACAACCTACTACCTCACCCCAAAGGGCCGTCGCTTCCTCAGACCCCTGCGCTGCGCTGGGTCCTAGTGCCCCTGGCCACGATTCGGGTAAACACACACAAACACACACCTACACGCACACACAGACCATCAGTACTCTCACACACGCACGCACACACACACACACACACACACACACGCACACTCTGTAGTGTGTCAGGTCTGGAGGAGGTTGGAAGTGTAGGTGTAGATCCGCAGCAGAGCAGACAGCAGGTCTCACCGTGGCTTGTCGTCTTGTCGAGGGACGTAATAACCTTTAAATGAAAATGACAAAACAAGCGTTGAAAACAGTTCCAAGAGGGTTTACCTGGAGCCACAGAATGTTGGTCTGTTGTGGCACACACACACCTACACACATCCTCAGACACACACACACACACACATACACTCACACAAACGCTTGTTCTGTCATGGTTTCTGCTGTTGAGTACTATCAGCCTGATCTGTGAAGGCATGCAAGTCCGTTACATTTGCTTTAGGTTCAGACTCGAGGCATGTAGCTGCTAAACGCACATTGCAAATAAAAAGCAATCATTCCAACAATGTGGAAACAAACTGAGCTCTACAGAGATGAACTCTTTCACTGAAGGGGGTGAGGGAGGGTTTGAAGAAGGAGGGGGTGAGGAAGGAGGGGAGGGAGGGGGTGAAGAAGGAGGGGGTGAGGAAGGAGTGGGTGAGGAAGGCGGGGGTGAGGAAGGAGGGGAGGGAGGGGTTGAAGAAGGAGGGGGTGAGGAAGGAGGGGGTGAGGAATGAAGGGAGGAAGGAGGTGAGGGAGGAGGGGAAGGAGGAGGTGAGGGAGGGGGTGAAGGAGGAGGGGGTGAGGAAGGAGGGGAGGGGGTGAAGAAGGAGGTGGTGAGGAAGGAGGGGGTGAGGAAGGAAGGGAGGAAGGAAGGAGGTGAGGGAGGTGGGGAAGGAGGAGGTGAGGGAGGGGGTGAAGGAGGAGGGGGTGAGGAAGGAGGGGAGGGAGGGGGTGAGGAAGGAGGGGAGGAAGGAAGTGAGGGAGGAGGTGATGGAGGGGGTGAGGAAGGAGGGGAGGGATGGGGTGAGGAAGGAGGGGAGGGAGGTGGGGAAGGAGGAGGTGAGGGAGGGGGTGAAGGAGGAGGGGGTGAGGAAGGAGGGGAGGGAGGGGGTGAGGAAGGAGGGGAGGAAGGAGGTGAGGAAGGAGGTGAGGGAGGGGGTGAAGGAGGAGGTGAGGGAGGAGGTGAGGAAGGAGGGGAGGAAGGAGGTGAGGGAGGAGGTGATGGAGGGGGCGAGGAAAGAAGCGAGGAGGCACACTCTACACACACACACACACACACACACACACCCATTGAACTCTCCATCCTAACCTCCTGGGGTGGATCCTATAACCTCCCCCATCCCCATGTACAGTCTAGTGAAGGGGTGTGTGTGTGCAGGGGTGCGTGAGTACAGACAGAAGGAATCCAGACAGACAAGCCAGAGCGTTTAAAAAAAGGGCAGCCTGGCTTGCGCCCCTCAGCACCGGGTTAACAGAACAGGCTCGGACATCTATTTATACCAGGCTGGGGGAGGGGGGGGGGGGGGGTTAGGGGGGGGGGGGGGGGGGCTGGCCAGGTCCTGTTACACATACTAGGGGGTGGCTGGGATGCAGTGGGGGAGCAGGGGAATCTGGTCAAAGCCAGACAAGCTGACCTCCTTGTAACCTCTGGAGCTGACATGGAGCTTGCAAAGTGTGTCTGCGTGTGTGTGTGCTTGTGTGTCCACACAGTGTAGTCAGTGCCTACCAGCTACCACCCCACCGCCAGTGACCCGGCTGTGTGCGTGTAAAGACTGGATCAGCCAGAGTTGGGCGATTCAGCGCCCGGGTCATCGTTACAGGAGAAAAATGACCTGGGCCACTGTACTGACAGCAGGGGGTCAGGGGTCAGACTCCCAGCTGCTTCCCATCACACACATACACTCCATGCTGTCCACATTTACTCACACTTACTTACATTTACTAACACCAGCGAACAGCCACACGGACCTGAAGATATGTGTGTGTCTTGTGGTTTGGACAGGGCTCTGTGCTCTGCAGTACACTGTACAGTTGTAGCTATGTGTTCAGTGGGTAACACTATCGAGTGTGGATCATTAAGCTGTTTCAACACGGATAGGAAGGAGAACCACAAGGACATCTGGCAGGCTGGCCTTTCTGCTTATCTAGTCATGGCTGCTCAGACACTATATATAATCATGATGGCTTTACATTCTCCACTGCTCTGGGTCCTGGCTGTCCGACCTCCCTCCCTCTTCTTTCTCTCTCCCTCTCCTCCTCCCCCCTCCCTCTCCTTCTCTCTCTCTCACTGCTGCATTGGCATTTTGTCAGCCTCTCTACCCGATAGGGTAATTGACAACTGTAGCTACCACACCACTGGGAAAGCTAGCCGTGACCCTGGTGAGACCAGTGGTTATCCTAAACCTGAGAATATATGTTAGTTCCAACTTAAATCCCTGTCCTCTGGATGAGGACGATCTTGTGTAGGGCGAGGAGGCCAGGGGTGTGCTCGGCCAGTCAAAGAAGCTCTGACACGAATAACGGCCTCATACCAATCCATGGGTTAGGGCATATCAGACTGCATCTGCTGCTGGATATTTATAGAGGCTGGAACACACAGTAGCTAGCTACTTAGCTGCGGCGCTGAACCCTACACTTTGCTAAACTTGCAAACGGGGTTGATCGGTTCATGACCTTGAGGAGTGGGCTAAGTAAGAAACTGGCTGCTGTTGCAACAGTTACAGGAGCTGCATATCTGTGGCTTGATGTTAGCGTTGGTGAAGCTAGTCTCAAGCCACGGTTAGCTCATTAGCTTCCTGTTAGAATTGATGAAACTAGCCTCTAGCTACGGTTAGCTTATTAGCTTCCTGTTAGAATTGATGAAACTAGCCTCTAGCTACGGTTAGCTCAGTAGCTTCCTGTTAGAATGGATGAAGTTAGCCTCAAGCCACGGTTAACTCAGTAGCTTCCTGTTAGAATGGATGAAGCTAGCCTCTAGCTACAGTGAGCTCAGTAACTTTCTATTCAGATTGATGAAGCTAGCCACTAACTACAGTTAGCCTTAGCTCATCAGTACTGGGCATATAGCTGCAGATCAGCGCTTGCCAGGATGGTGGTGAACATTCTGTGCATTGATAAAATGATGAAAGTGGCATGTTTTTCTACTACACAAACACAGACTACAGTCCTCTTTGAATGTTCCTGTAAGGCTTGTGTGTGTGTGTTTGTGTGTGCATGGCTGAATAAGTGTGTGTGTGTGTGTGTGTGCGTGTGTGTGTGGCAGTGAGACATGTGTCCATGTTGAGCAGCCATCTGCTCCGTATAACCATAAACAAACGCAGACCCATGTGAGACACCAAACGAACCCTGTCGCTTCCAAACGGCTGAAGAAACGTATCCGTGCTCTGTTCTCTGGGTAGACGCTACAGATATTCGTCTGGAATGGCACGGTTATGCAATAACATTCTTAATTCATTCAACAAACGCAGTATGGATGCCATCCTGTGCTGTACCGGAGTACATGGGTGGATTGTGGTCGTGCCTAAGGGGACGGATTGCAGGGTTGAGATCAAGGGGCATCGATCGAGTCACCCCAATCTGTTCAGTGAAGACACTGTTGTCTTTAGAGCACAGTTCTAAGCAGTCGACCATATTTCTGAGGAAACGGCATTTGTACAGCCTAGCGTGGCTCCAGAGAGCAGCTCCTTCAGAGAACGGAGATAAGCGCTGCACTCCGTCGCTAACGGCCGCGTCATCAGAGACGTCTCCCCCGCCGTGCCATGGTGAGCGGGGCCGTGCTAGATGCCCGCCCTCAGCGGTCAGGCTAGCAGGAGGAGGGGGGTCCGTGCGGCAGACACCTGAGTAGACCCATGCCGGGCATATGTCGGACTCCAGGCTCCGCGGGAGAGTCGGCTGGGGGTCAAGGCTGGGCCTGGGGTTGCTGCAGGAGCAGGCCAAGGAGGAGAGAGAAGGAGACAGGAGGAGGGATGCCCCAGGCTCATCTGGTGTCGTCCAGATTGCATGCAGGCCGGGGGTCGTCTAGGGCTGGGCTGCAGGGCTAGAGGGGGGGCTGGGGCAGGGGCAGGGGCTGGGGCAGGGGCTGGGGCAGGGGCTGCAGGGCTAGAGGGGGGGCAGGGGCAGGGGCAGGGGCTGGGGCTGGGGCAGGGGCTGGGGCAGGGGCTGGGCGAGGCAAGAGAGAGAAAAGACTGGGGTGGAGTGGGAAGGGGGTGGGCATGTAATTGCAGGTCCTGCCAGCACATTTAGCACAAATGGAAAAGAACAGTTTGTGGCGTTCACCCAAGGTCAGCTCTTAAGAGGTGAGGAGCTGGGCAGGGGCGAGGGCGGGGGGCCAGGGCTGGGGCTGGGGCAGGGGCGAGGGCGGGGGGCCAGGGCTGGGGCTGGGGCAGGGGCGAGGGCGGGGGGCCAGGGCGATGCTTGTTTGTCTGCACTCAGTCAGCATCTATTTAAACCTCTTCCCAAGGAAGGCTAGGTTCTGTATTCTTTCCAGCGTGTATAACTCTGGTTTCCCTCCCCTTCTCTCTGCCCCTCTTAGATCACTATATCCCCACTCTCTGCCTCTTCCTGCTACCTGACTACTTTGGCAGAGACACACAAAATGGCTGCAGGGAGCTGGAAGACAGAGAGGAAGCCATTTTGTAACAGCTCCCGGTCAAGACTGAGAGATGCTGTGCCAGTGAACGTTTACACAGCAGATGTTTGTGTTTCAGCGTGTGTGTGTGTTGTGTGCGCGTGTGTGTTTGTGTGTGCACACATGGGGTCATGGATTGTCTAGGTTTTGGCTGAAAAACATGAACTTACTGTCATTTCCTACTCAGGTAATGAACACAATCAAGCCTCCAACAGAATACAATTTAATAATGTCAAAAGTTACATATTCTATTCTATAATATACTGAGAAAAACAAACAAACATACAGTAACAGATTATTTTATCTAACTATTGCTACACAACATGTATACATGAAAAATTATACAACGTGATATCATGTACTTACAGGACACTGTCTGGGTCTGTTCTGCTTGAATAGGGTCTGATTGGCCAAATGTTCTGCGTCCTTTGAAGGAGGTTTGAGTCTGTATCACTGCCTACAGACAGAGAGAGAGACGGAAAGAGAGAAATAGAGATGGAGAGAGAGAGAGAGAGAGAGAGAGAGAGAGAGAGAGAGAGAGAGAGAGAGAGAGAGAGAGAGAGAGGGAGAGAATATGAGTTCGGGCCAGGGGCTCCACTATAGCCTGTTCACTAACAATCGGGCGGAGCTGGTTCGTGCAGGTGACTCCGAGACCTTAGCGCGTCACTAGCATCTCGTCATATCCCGCAGTCAGGGCACACATCTTTAGCAGGGCGGGCTGTTCAGACCAGGATATTACTGCTCTTCATGCTAGTGCAACACAGAGGATGTTCTCCGCCTCCCTGGCCTCCACCCTTGGTTCTATGTTCCTTTCTTAGGGGAAATGCGTTCCCTGCTCTCTGCTCGGCTGTCGAGACGGCGTCTCCGTTGGGTGCGGCAGGGAGTCGCTACGGGCAGAACCATTACGCCAAAACATGTATCGTATTGTGTTGTACTAACGTATCAAGTAATCTCTACTACTGAGTCCTCGTGCCTGAACCTCATCCCACAGACTCGCCTGGCTAGGAAACTCACCTCCCTCTCTCCTGGGCGACCTGCTCAGCCCAGTGTTGCACGCCCTCGGCCTGGCGTGCCTTCACCCACTCGCTGCATTTGAGCGCAAACTTGTTATGTACAGCGCTGAACGTGCGTGGGTAAACTGGTGAGTGAACTGGTTAAGCTCTCTCCACAGAAGTGTAAACGCCACCCACCCGCGCCACCGTCGAGGAGTTAGCTTGTCGGTGGCGTAGCTGGTTTACCCGGTGTTTCGGTTGTTTGCATGTCAGGGGACCAGGGTTTGAATCCCCGTATGCAGGGGAGAGTAAGAGGAACACCTGTCACACCAGCCTGTGTGCAGCCTCAGGACTCTTTATGCACATTCAATACCTACACGGAGATGAGGACCGATACTACTACTTCATATCACGGGCCTTTGTGTGTGGGAGGGTGTGCAGTGTGTGTGTGAGGGTGTGCAGTGTGTGTGTGTGTGAGGGTGTGCAGTGTGTGTGTGAGGGTGTGCAGTGTGTGTGTGTGTGAGGGTGTGCAGTGTGTGTGTGAGGGTGTGCACTGTGTGTGTGAGGGTGTGCACTGTGTGTGTGAGGGTGTGCACTGTGTGTGTGAGGGTGTGCAGTGTGTGTGTGAGGGTGTGCACTGTGTGTGTGAGGGTGTGCACTGTGTGTGTGAGGGTGTGCACTGTGTGTGTGAGGGTGTGCAGTGTGTGTGTGAGGGTGTGCACTGTGTGTGTGAGGGTGTGCACTGTGTGTGTGAGGGTGTGCAGTGTGTGTGTGAGGGTGTGCAGTGTGTGTGTGTGTGAGGGTGTGCAGTGTGTGTGTGAGGGTGTGCAGTGTGTGTGTGTGTGAGGGTGTGCAGTGTGTGTGTGAGGGTGTGCACTGTGTGTGTGAGGGTGTGCACTGTGTGTGTGAGGGTGTGCAGTGTGTGTGTGAGGGTGTGCACTGTGTGTGTGAGGGTGTGCACTGTGTGTGTGAGGGTGTGCAGTGTGTGTGTGAGGGTGTGCACTGTGTGTGTGAGGGTGTGCACTGTGTGTGTGAGGGTGTGCACTGTGTGTGTGTGAGGGTGTGCAGTGTGGGTGTGAGGGTATGCAGTGTGTGTGTGTGAGGGTGTGCAGTGTGTGTGTGAGGGTGTGCAGTGTGGGTGTGCAGTGTGTGCAGTGTGGGTGTGCAGTGTGTGTGCCGTAAGATCAGGCGGGCAGTGTGTGTGTGTACCCTCCCTGCGAGGGTGGGTGAGTGTGTGGAGGTGAACCAGGGAAACACGACTAGGGCAGTTAGTCATCATTAGTCAGCTCTCAGATTGCAGGGCTGGATGAGCCGGTTGCTGTTCTCTGAGATGTGAAGGGCTGTCCTTCTGGGCCGGAGGACAGCTACAATTATTGGCCTCCACTTAGCCGCGCTGCTGAAGGGTGATCGTTCCCCACGAGCACGCTAATTGCAGCCGAAAACACGGCCTTGCTAAGGCAGGGTCCTTTATATATTTGGTTTCTAACGTTTGTAATTACAGCACAGCACCTTGGAACAGGGCCAGAGCGTGGTTACTGGCTGTGAGTAACCCGACTCCTCCAACCACCAATCACAAGGCAGATTGCCATGCAGGCAGAGCGGTAGCTGAGCCCAGCGTCTGATTGGACGGTGCGGGGTGAGAGGGCGTGGAGGGCAGGAGACATGACTGGGGGAACGGACGAACGTTACCAAGAAGCAGTTTAATACTAGGCATTTAAAAAGTTAAGCTTGAATTTCCGTGCCCCGAATGTAGAAATGAAAATGTTGTGAGTACGGCCACGCCGCGTGCAAGCTGGTGACAGTTGGAAAAAAGTGTCATTTGCAAATTTGAGCCAGTGACAGTGCATTAAGCTATCATAAAACATAAGCTTCAAATTTCTCACTTGATGCAAAAAACTTCTGCATTAAGATCCAGTCAACATTCGGATACAGCTTAGCAGGCCCCAACATCAGACAAAAAATAAATAGCATTTCCCCGATCAGTGATTTTAGATGAAGTTTAAACCATTCCTATGCATGCCTATATCTGACTTGATTTATTTTATTCACATCGCTTCACACTGTCCAGCTACTTTGCAATGGTTTCTTTGCTGTGCGTTCAATTTTCCATAAAGTAAAAGTAAGTTATAACCAGACCTTGAATCTTTTTTTTTTATATATTTAGTTGGATAGAAACAGGAGGTATTTAAAACTGGAAACCCGAATGGAGAAAACAGAAGAGGGAGAGTTTCTGGAAGAATCCTTTGAACACTTTCTGCTCCTGCATTTTTTTGCAGAGTCTGCAGTTTCTCAATGACAGAATCTCCATAGCGACAGAGGAGGCCAGGAGCTCACTCAGTACGAGCCTGGAAGAGGAGCAGGCGAGCTTCAGATCAACGTTATCTGGAATACTGCTTGTCTGGCAGGTACATAGAAACAACCATCAATCCAAACGATGAGCATGGAGGCATCTTCAGACGGTACACGGTGCTGACCAAAAGATTTCAAAACCAAGACTGACCAACAGGTTGCGGCTTCACTAGAGTGCCTTTTCATTTACTTGGAATGGTTTTAAATGGTCACTTCACCTCAGCACCAAGGTGAACCTGCTCTGTAAGGGTCACCATGGAAACAGCCAGGTTTCTCCCAGTGGGGATCAGATGGCTGAGCGGTTAGGGAATCGGGATATTAATCAGAAAGTTGCCGGTTTGATTCCTTGCCGTGCAAAACCACGTTTTGTCCTTGGGCAAAGCACTTCACCCTACTTGCCTCGGGGGGAATGTCCCTGTACTTACTGTAAGTCGCTCTGGATAAGAGCATCTGCTAAATGTAATGTAAATGTTTTGCATGGGGACTTCAGGAGGCAGAAAAAGCCTACTGAAGTCCAGCGGCTTCACGTCTCTGCAGAGTTGGGGTGGTTACATGGATGAATCACATGGGACGTCTCAACTGGCATCCCGATACACGCAGGGAGAATAAAACAGCCCCCAATCTTCAGTGGTCAGCAGAGTAATGGACTAATAGCTTCCATGTGTTAGGAGAGGAGAGAAGAGAGGAGAGAGGAAAGAAAAGAGAGGTGAGGAAGAGAGGAGAGAGAAAGAAAGAGAGAGCGAGAGAGAGAGAGAGAGAGAGAGAGAGAGAGAGAGAGAGAGAGAGAGAGAGAGAGAGAGAGAGAGAGAAAGAGAGAGAGAGGAGAGGCAGGACTAGACTGGAGGTTGGAAACCTACACAGTCTCCTTAGCGCTCTACTTTAAACTGGCCTACTTCTCAAGTAGACGTATTCTTCCCCCTGCTCAGTGCAGCCTGTAGTGGCCACTGTTAGCCACTCTCTAGCTTGTTTAGCTCAGTCTCAGCATGTCTGAGGCTAAGCGCCCAGACCAAACCGTGCTCCAGCCAGGGAACACCAGCCTAAACACAACGTCCATTCTTATTATTTGTATTTTGCTAAACCACAGGAACACTAATGCGCTACTGCTACTCGTGAATTAGTAATAACATTTCAAAGCCATCCTTTCGACCCCCAAAAAACTGGCAGCAGTAACACTTTCATGTTGGGTGGGAAGGTTTTTCAACGATTAGCTAAATATCTCAATCTATAATGTAGACTGCTGGAATGGAAGTGTCCTTGTGTTTTGATTGAAACAAGTGGTGACTTGTTTGAATTCATACAGGGTTGACTTAATCTCCCTGACCTGGATTGACGGGTAACTGCTAACTCATCATATTTTAGAAGCTCCACTCTCAATCTGAATACACGTCTTTTCAATACAGAGGCAAAAACGTCTGATCAAAAACACTGCAATGAAACTATATTTTATACTGTAGTTTAAAACTCTAGTTAATGCACCTCATCTCTGTATTAAGAAATACAATAGAGACATGGGACAAAAAACTGGTAAAGCAGACAGAAGAAACCAAAGACAGGCAGAATCTCTGGCTAAACCTGAAAAGAAATTCCATGTAGGATTTCCAGAACAACAAAAAACACACAAAAAAACAGGAATAGTTATTGTAAAGACGTATCTGATCCATGACTTTAGGAACTGCCATGATCATAAACAAGTTAACGAGAAGCAAAAAGATGATCCCATGCCTTGCCGAAATCAAAAGGAACTTATCGACATGATGAAAAAACTAGCATTGCAACCCGGTTCGTAGCGAACAGTCAGTGCTTTACATGGGGACACAGAGTCAGGTCTGGGCTGGTAGAACCAAGCGGCGTCATGGTGACATGAAATGAGCCTGTGGTGAACATTCTGGCCACTAACCATGATTCACATCTGTATGTTACATTAGTGAAGGGGACAAAAAACTTGGCTGGAATTTGCAATATCACTGAAGCCTTAAATTAAAATGTAAAAAAATAAAAAGGATTTATCCATTCGACAAATTTGGGATTGTGTTTTTACAGCTTGGGGTGTTTTTACAGATTAAGTGCAACATGGTAAATGTATGAAGACGTTATAAAATTATTATAAAAGGTTAAATCAAATATTTTACTTATATACTTTGTATATAATTTACAATTAACAATGTCTGTGTGGCTAAATAGACTTGCTAGACTACACCTTTCAATGATAACGTAATGATCTGCAGTGAGTTAAGGATGTTAAGGTAAATGTTTTTTGAATTACAAAAAGTACAGAGCAAAAATGTCCTCTGACTTGATATTTTTGGGTCGAAATAAATTAGATCTATCTGATCTTTTTGTAAGTAATACATTGTAAGAGAACGATAATAAACTAAATGTATTTTCAACTCTCTGACGACTAAGGAAGCTTTTACAACGACACAGCTTAAATAAACCAGAGATGTGGCACCTTTAATAACATGAAGCCCTATTTCATAGTCAGATATTTATTTAAATAAATAGATTTAACTATGGAGATTTTAGTGTTTGCACAAGTTCTCCTTTTAGTTCCAATATGCTGTAGGATTATGTAACAAAGTTGTGTTTTTTATGGAATTTATCAAGTCGTTTGTATTTTATTTACAATGAAAGGAAAAAATGCAATGCCATCTATCACACTCACAATGGTTCGAGCTATAATTACGAGAATTTCTCATTCTCTCCCTCTATCTCTCAAAAACACACACACACACACACACACACACACACAAATAGAGGAATACTATAGAGAACATTTCTGTACTGACTCTGGCCTGCTTTCTTTTCATTGAGCAATTCAAATATTAATTTATCTATTCACATTACAATGCCTGTTTGCACGCAATGTATTAGAGTACAAAGTGTGTTTCGTTTTGAGTATAGAATACATTGAATGTACAATGTTCCTCCTTAAAACCGAACAATCAAGACAATGAATTAACTGACTCATTCATTTTTGTAATACAATGTGTTGCTAATCTTTGTTGGTTGTTGTATTTATTTTGTGAGTTCACGTCTGCTGTGTTGTGTCTCTGATCGTCGCTGGACATCGTTCTGTTTCCATGGCTCTCTGCTCAGACTCAGAAAACAGAAACCACAAACTGCAGCCTTTAACAGTGTGAGCAGCCCAGGGTTAAACAAGACTAACCACATGCCATGAGGTTTATACATTTTCCAAGTCCACACATCATCACGCTTTTTGTCCGTGTTAATCAACTACGGCCATCACCTACTAGGAAAATATGTTATAATTTTACAGAATTGTGTAACAATATGTGAGGACTAGTAATCTGTTACGTGTATCATGAAAATCTAAAATCTAATAGATGACCTGTAATTATATTACATTTTTACATTCAAATGCTGTGAATTCTACAATATCTTTTTTTCTCCTGTACATTCATTATACATTCTCAAAACCTGGAGACATCTTTCCAGCTAACACTTATTACATTCATAAAAGGCAACATAAACCACAATACAAATCCACTGGCTATTCAAGTTCAAGTTCAAGTTTAAGTCGATGCTCAAGTTCAGGATCTCAGGTATAACCATTCTTTTCCAATTCTTATTTTTATTCTTGTAAGTTCTGCACTATATAAAAAAAAATGCTGTCTTGAACACTGAATACACTGTCAATCTGTGATTAAAACACATATTTTCTGGTTATATCTGTGTTCTGTAGACCTTACAGATATTTCTTTTGCCAATCCTTCACATTGCCAGTATACTCATTTCCAGAGCTTGCAGGTGGCAAACCTGGGTTGCTGGTCTGACTGCAAGTGTGTGAACCACAGCCTGCTCTGGCCTGCTGAAGGTGTGTGTGTGTGTGTGATTTGTCTGTGCACCTACTGCACAGTATTCAAAACGTTGCTTCCATGCTCAATATTTGAGAGCCGTCCTGGCCCTATGATTGGGCGAGGATAGAGTTACAGAGAGAGAAAATACTGAAAATGCTCAGGACCCAGCCATCTGCCCTTCCACATGAAACGCTGCCCTGGACCAGAGCCATCCCCACCACACTGCAGGGTGGGGCGCTCGGATCGCTCGGGGCGCTCGGATCACCACCGGCCCAGGCATAAGTCTTCTTGGAGATGAACAAACAGACAAACGGAAGCAAGAATATGCTCGGTAAAACTACAAGTGGGTACAGTACACTAAAGTTCCATGTGGAGTAATGGAGTGATTGGTAAATTATCACAATATTTCCTCTCAGGAAAGGCATTTCCTCTCACTGTTGAGGCTCAAAGTCTGGTTGTACTGTAATTAACATCTCGTATAATTTCTACACATATTCTGTTCGATGTTTTACAATTAACTTGTTTGTTGATACTGCCAATGAACCCAAAACCGCACAATGCTAGATGCACACAACAGAAACGACTGGTCATTTCCCAGAGAAAAGCAAAAGGAAGTAGAGAATAATCTCAGGTAGTTTGTTCTGATGGCAAACATATTTAAATATTTTTAGGTTTAACATTATTTTATGATTAAAAAGAAATGGACCTGTAGAAAAATCAGATTTGTTCTGACCTTTGGAAGCAGAAATATTCGATAATAACTACATTTGAAAGTAAAGATATTATCCTAACTTGGAACATTCTTAGTTTTGACCTTGGTACAAAGTAGATATTGTGTTATGTGCAGTATGGTGTTTGTTCATTATCATTATCTTATGATAATGATAGTGCTGTGCTATGCTCAAATATAAATGATTACAACACAATTACAAAGTGCACTGTAATCGCAATCATTATTTTTCTTGAGAATGTAAATGTAAAGCAAGTACATTAGCATAGGAATCAGACTAGATCTAAATGTTGCTCAAACTAACACATGCCCACAACAATTATTTTTGGATAGAGAGATGCTTCTTAAAATACTTGAAATAAAAACAAATTATTATTGGATCCTTATCAAATCCTAATTCATTTTTAAGTCTAAAGAGAAAGATTACATGAGCCAAATTGATCGCAACACTACGTATTACTCCTCACATACTGCCACTTCACTCAAAACCGCATCACTCACATGAAACACCTCCACAACTGTGGCCTTCCACTTATATAATGATTACCACAAAATCATATTATCATGGCAGAGATCACCGTTATTGACGCTTTTTAGAAAAAATTGTTTTTGTGACACTAAATTACCACAAGGGCTGTGACAAGTTATATTGAAATACTCCTATGGCTAAGAAGTACAAAGATTTTTTGTCAGTACAGTTTGATCAATTCCGCCATCAAATAGTGCCCTCAGAAATCACACGACAGCATGTCAGGGTTTTTCCTGTTTTCAGAATCATGCACATCCATGAACATTCAGATCAGAAACAACACTGGGTAGAAGTAAACACAGCACATGGAATAGAAATGAATTGTGCAGTGAGTTTCACAAACATTAAACATACTCACATAACGAGCGAAACACACACACACAAAACACACTACACACGAAAACTATATTACTTACACATTTCACAGCCGAGGCAGAAAGTGTCTGAATCTGGAGGTTAAATTCAGATCATCCACTGTGTCTCCTTCCATCCCCCCCCCCCAACGCCACAGCCCCCCCCCCCCACCCTGGCAGGATCCAAACGTCTGCTGAAGAGAAAAGAAAGCAATGAAGTCCTCTCTCCTAGTTGTGCTGGTGCTGGCAGGGCCCACGTCTGCCAGGCAGACCCCTGGACACCCAGCCCCGGCCTCAGCCCCAGCCTCGGCCCCAGCCCCAGCCACGGCCCCAGCCCCAGCCACGGCCCCAGCCCCGGCCCTAGCCCCAGCCTCAGCCCAAGCCCCAGCCCCAGCTTCACGCTGCATGCTCTCTTCCCACTGGCTGGGCCCAGGTCTGGCGGGGCCTGCAACAATAGGAGGCCATGAGGCTGTCTGGAAGTCTCCGGCTAAGCCTGTCTGCTAGTTTACAAGTCTTTGAATGAGGAATGTTAGCAAACAGACAAACAGCATGTCTGATGCATGCAAATAACACAAGCAGCCCAGTCACAGCCTTGGCTAAGGACATGAATTATTCAGCAGTCTGAAAACAGACCCCTCCCCCCTCCACACACACACACACACTCACTCACTCACACACACACACACACACACTCATACACACCATCCCTCCCTCGTCTTTCCAACTCGAATGCCTTCACTAGACCAAGTGAGGTAAAGTATGAATGCCTTCACTAGACTAACACAGTTCTAACACTGAAACACGAATATGCAACAACGTTTCAAAACGGCTGTCGAGAGACAAGAATCGCATGGTCACTCCTGTCGTCTCGCTACAACATTTATATACAGATATATATAAAAGAAATGCTGCATTTTTTCCCCTCTCATTGCCTTTTTATGTCTTTTGTTTGGAATTGGCACCTGTCCCAGAAACAGCTCCAGCACAGCACTCACTCCCGGCAGGAGAGAGACGAGGAGAGAGGGAGAGAGGGAGTGTGTGTGTGAGAGAGAGAGAGCGAGAGAGAGAAAAGGGAGGGAAAGAGAGGCAGAGACAGAGAGGGAGGAAGGAGGAGGTGAGGTACTTCCAGGCGAGTTGCTGGCACCCACCGAGGGCCGTCTTTAACAAGCAGATGTGCAACACGCTCGAAGACAGGACCCCTTCTCCTGCTTGTCACCCACGTCGCCAGGACGATGGGCGCGAGGTCGTCCAAACAGTTGCCCGACAGGAATGGCGCCCAAAGCTCCAGGAGGAAGAGGGCCCGTCTCGAGGAGGGAGCCGAGCGCGGAGAACATTTTGCTCCGAAATACGAAGAAATCAAATAAACACAGCTGAGAAATCACCGACGGAAAAAAACATAACAAACCTGAGGTGGAAATTCTTGTCCAATATTTAAACCCGAATTAAACTAATCGGCAAAAATCCAGAGCGTACTGAAATCATCATGCGGGAAAGAAGAAAAAGGCCCTCAAAAAGCAACTTGTTGCCAGGTTTTGCAGAGCTGTTGTGCAGCTAGTTGCAGACAGAGGGTTAAAATCCAGCTAGTAGTGAAAAAAAAGCGTCTGTCTATGGAAGGGCGGCCTGTGGGGAGGGCGGCCTGTGGGGAGGGCCTGAATGTAGAAATAGCAGCAGACCTTTTTTTCTTTTTCTTTTTTTTTTCCCCCCGCAGATCCCGAGTCTCCCCCTTGCGTGCAGCCGGAGCTGAAAGTATGGAGTGAGCAGAACGGAGAGAGAGAAAAGAGAGGAGGACGGGAGAAGAGAGCAGGCGCAGACTGGAGAGGATAAACCGCTCGCTGATGATGAAATAGGAGGTGTGGCGGAACGCGCGAACGAGCCACTTTTTCATCACACGTCCAACACGGCAAGGAAGTGTACTCGCACTTGAGAGAGAGAGAGGGAGGGAGAGAGAAGGAGAGAGGGAGGGAGAGAGAGAGGGAAAGAGAGAGGGAGGGAGAGAGAGAGAGGGAGAGAGGGAGGGAGAGAGAGAGGGAGAGAGGGGGGGAGAGAGGGGGGGAGTGGGAGGGCAGAAGGCAGCGAGGGGGGGAGGAGGAATGACTGAAATCCAGTCCTCTTGTGCTGCGCAGGCGCAGAGCTCACACTCGCGCTATTCTAGCACACACTGTCTCTCGCCTGCCAACTACAGAAAAAAGAGGAAAAAAGAGAGGAAAGGAGAGGAAAGGAGAACATATAAACACTCAGAGCGGACTCTCCCCCCTCCCCCCCACCCTGCTGAAGGACCCTTGAAATAAGCAACACCACAGAGAGCCGGTTAAATTATTAACCTTATCTCCTGTACCGGGCTGTAGCTCTGGTCGCTGCAATCTGGATGATTGGGAGCACATTCTGGAGTGGCCAGTGACTCCAGAGAGCGCTAAGTCTTCAGCGTGCCACGGGGACTGGCGTGAGTACGTGGAAGAGACTCGCAGCACACACGCTGGAGACAGATAAGCTTTTGGAGTTATTCAGAGGCATGCGGCGGAGGGCTGTTCCTCTCTCTCCTGTCAGGCACTCCTCGGCTCCGAGCGTTACACCAACCGTCCAGCTATTTTGGCAATCGTTTTGGGTGAGACCTCGCTGCTTTCCTAGAAGACAAGCAGCTGCCGCAAGTCCAGCATGGTGTGATTTGAAATCAGAGAAACTCTCGACTGGTTCTACGATTTGACCTTGTTAAGGCTACACAATTAAAACAATAGTTCTCACTGAAGTAAATAAACACTGCAGGAGTTAAAATGGTGAGAGGTTCGTAAAAGAAATAGATCTGAAGAAATCTGTGTTGCAACTCGCTTCCCCTGTCCTCTAAGGTTCCTGCACGCAGACGTGCTCCACCCACTCTGCAAATCCAGATTTGCATGTGCACGACACTCACATGCATGCACAGATTACAGACACAGCATTTGCATGCGTGTGCACATGTAACACGTGCATGCACATAACACACACCTAGAAATCTACACACACACACACACAAATAAACAACATGGCAGAACATCTCTGATGTTTTATAGATTATTCTTTATCTTATTGTCAGTCTCTCTCTTTCCTCTCCCCCCTCCTCTCTCTTTCCTCTCCCTCCCTCCCTCCCTCTCTCTTTTTCTGTCCCGCCATTCTCTGCTCTGCGAGCAGAATTTGGGCTTTTTCCATTTGTGGCAGATTACTGTAACACTATTGTAAAAACAACTTCCTGCCTATTTTGGCTCAGGTTCCCAAAAAACAGCAAAGCTTGGGCTCACTGCTGTAACTTTTCCCCATCTCTCTGCCCGAAGTTTCAGGGGTTATAGAAAGAAAGAGAAATCAGTAAATTATCTTTCCTGTCGTGGACTTAATTCTGATGCATTCGTCCTCTAAAGCTACAGAGGAGAAGAGAGGGGGTGAGGGGGCTGCATGCTGAAAAGGTGCGGAAAAACTTTTCTTGTTTTCTTTTTTTTTTTCAAGCCGTGTGTAACTTTCTGGTGTTTTGTGGAGGACATTGTGCTGTTAGAGGGCTCGTACAGACCAGCTCAACATGGCTGCTGCAGGCTGATCGTGTGCACAGTCTGTGAGGGAGCTTTCATGGTGCAGCCACCACCCTCTCCTCCCAGACTCTGTCTCTCGCTCACTCCGCCACCGGCTCCTCTCCTGCAGGGACGCTTCCCTATCCTGCTCACCAGTCGACAGGTTTAAATAAAACACAGGTGGCTAAACACAATAGACTTGGCAGTGACCATGGAAAATTGCACATTCTTTGTGTAAAAGTACAACGTTTTTAAGGAACGAAGGTGTTCTAAGCGAATAAGTAATGATTTGTTTTTCTTCTTCGTTTTATAAACGAGACACAATGGGATCGTGCATCATCGCTGGCATGAGCCTCAGCCTGGTCCGAAGCGGGGCCGTACGTCACATCTCGCCATGCTTTTTAACCAATAGACCAAAGTCTACGCAGGGCTTTCCAGACAACTTATAACTGATACATACACAGTATATATACACAGTATTTACACACACAGTATATACACACACAGAATATACACACAGTAGTCTTTTTTATTTTTTTACAACCGCGAACAGCCATTCAATGAGGGGAAGCAGTAACAACCAACCATTTTTCAGACTATGTTTGGAGATTGTAATTTATCTTAGTGTGCATGTTGCACTTTGCTATGCAAGTTCACTTGAGGATACGGTTTTGGTTTTGGGTGGCCTGCCAACTTCCACCACTGTTTGCCTCTACGGTGCTCTGCTTGTGTTTGCCTGTGATAAATCACAGGAACTCTGTGACAATATTACAACTGTCAATTTGTAAGTCCTTTATTGAAACCGGTCGTGGGCAGTCTTTTGCACCAATTCCTTTTAATTAAATAAACGAAACCTTTTCCAATAATGTGTTTTCAGTCTGCTTATTTCTGTCAGGTGATGAGAATATTTCCTCTGTGGTGGATTTGATACTGATCGTTTAAAAGAAAAGAAATATGTTTGGGGTTTTTCTGTTAAGTAATTTAAATAGAGTGTTATTAAAATTAAAATCTAACCAGTGGTGTTTTCAGGAAATATAAAATGTCTTCTAATTTTGTGCAACAAGGAGACTCCACACAATCACCCTGTTGTGGCCAAAATAATAAACACATCTTGGCTTCACCAGTCGAGGTAAACTGAGCCAGTTAGTGCACTTGCACCAATTCAGTCGTTCAGCTCAATCAATGAAAATGAGTAACAAAATGGCGGATGCGGCCATGTCATACATTGTCCAGACATAGATTTTCCATTGTCTAAATACAGTCCGGACATAAGATTTTTCACGAATAGATTAAATGAAATTCATATTAAAACACACATGTACCGTTCATGATTTTTTTTTAACCAAAATCCACATACAATGGTTGATCATCGTATTGATTCTTGGCTACATATTTCGTAGCTTTCGTTTAATTTAACCCTTTAGTGACCGCGTTTAATATGCACTGTTAGAATAGCACAGTTGTAAAGTCTTAAAAAGGTTATGAGGTTCCAGGTAGATGTTTTACATATTGATCATTAGGGTGAAGCACATCCATGTCTTTCATTATTTTGTTTTATCCTACACTACACTTGCCAGAAAAAATCATGGTTGATTCACAATCAACAACCATTGCGAATTATACAATATTTTGAAGATCTTATTTATGAAACCTTCGCTGTGGAATAATTTAAGTTTGAGACGAGTTCAAAATAAAATGACAGTTCAATTGTGTTAAATGCAAAGGCATTCCTTACGTTTTTCAAATTCATCTAAAAAAGAAATCTGTGGCAAATTCTAGAATGACAATTACTGAGAAATCTTACAATCACATTGACACTGACTGCGAACACTATCTTACCCAACCTTTCTGAGTAATGTCCCATTCCCTGAAACACTTGCTCTTCCATATAGTACAGAACACACAGAGAGAGCTACGTTGCATGATTAGGATGTTTTTCCATAGTGGTCAGGGTCCCCCTGAAAAACTGTGCCTGAGCAACACAACATTTCTGAAGCCAACATCAGCGGCAGAGACAAACTGCACTCACCCGTCGCTATGGTCCTGGGGAACAGGCCTGTTTCTGGTCAACACCCACAGTGCATCAAACCAGCCAGGCACAGCGCTCTGTGCTCTGAAACAACTGATGTTCTAATAGAGGCATGATTCAAGGGGATGAAACCAAACCACAAGAACGGCCCTAGTCAGATAAAAAAAAAAGTTTTTTTGGACTCTGTCTCGGACGGGGGTCGGGCCTCCGGGGGTCGGGCCTCCGGGGGTCGGCCTCCGGGGGTCGGGCCTCCGTCCATGTCTCTGGGGGTGGTCTGTCCTGAGCCCTGCACATGTCTAAACAACTTCTCTATTACACCCGAGACCTCAGAGGGCACTCCCCATCGAGGAGGGGACAAAGGACCTGACCCTGGGGTCAAAGGAGTTACATGGGAGGCCAGGCAGGTCCATTGAGGATCCCAGTGCTGTTTGCTTTAAGAAGGTAAAGATTACTAACACTTAAACTAATGCAGATTAGGAGGTGATCTCTCGAGGGAAGACCCTCACCAGGCAGTACATCACTGTTTATTAACACCCTGTGACCTTTGACCCACGGCTGTCACCTCAGGCAGCCAACGGGGACCGACACTTTTACTCTTGCAGGAACGCACACACTTAGACACACACACTCACACTTAGACACACACTTAGACACACACACACTCACACACACTTAGACACACACTTAGACACACACACACTCAGACATACGTACACACTTAGACACACAGGACACTCACACACACATAGGAAACAGACCTACTGACACACTCCACTCACACACACACACACATGACACACACTCACACAAGCACAGGACACACACACGACTCACAAAGGACACACACAAGACACACACTCACAGGACAAACACACACACACACTCATAGACACACAATGGCACACATAGACACACATAAATGATACACACACACACTCAAAAACTCACAGGATATACACACACAATCACAAACACACACACACTCAAAGGACACACACACTACAGAGCTGGAGGTGCAACAAATGGTTTCAGCACCTCTGGACAATTTTGGAATTCTTACCTAAATAAACTTGATAGAAAAAACAATCACTATGTAATTGTTGTCTTATCTATATCTCTGAATTCCACACTGGAACAATATTTGTTAACACATATTAAGAATCAAGCAACAAGAGTGTCCTGTTCCTTTCACTAAATCAGCAATGTGTGTTAAACAAGGTTAATCAAATATGCATCTCCTATAATTAATTCTGATATAATAATGTAATTGTGTATTTATTCAGATCATTAAAATATTTATCAGCAGCAACAGCATTACGACCCCTATACCAGAGTAACATCTTACAAACTGCCACGAGGCTAAAGTTCTGCTCACAAAATGGTGGACGTGCATGCGCAGTATCAATCCTCTAGACACTAAGTTGCACAATGTGCTTTCATACGCTTTTTATGTTTTTAACTTCACTTTTCACTTTCCTCATTGTCTTCAGACCTTATGCATCATACATCAAAGTTGGTCAAATAAGATATTATTGTGTAAGTGTGTGTGTGTGTGTGTGTGTGTGTGTGGGTGGGTGGATGGATTGAGGAGCGGAGGTACTGACTCAACAATACAGTGTGTATCCTTATAGAACAACTTTACATCTTAGCAAACTATTAATGACAATATCATATCAAACATGTTTTAATTGTGCAATGTTAGAGCTGATCAAAGTTGTTTTTAAGATAGATTGTATTGGGTATTGGCTGTAATTTCTCCCCACAAAAATTAGAAGAAACTGTCCTGTCATGAAATGTGACTCGTTTTGTTATAAATAAAGATCTACAATATAGAAATAAACCAGAATTTAGAAGGCTTATAATACTGTATACATTTTGTCTTACATAAAAATCATGTAAGAAATATATTCTTTCTCTACGGGTAAAGTCCAGAGATGTTTGACTGTAGAGAAGCCTGATTGCTCTGTGTGTCTATATGTTGACACTGCATTTGCAATGTAATGTTTATTTGTACTAAACAACTTCTTAAATAAAATGTTGAATCAAGTATTGAATTAAAATGATGTGGATCAACCTGTATCTTTTCCTTGTTGTTTAAAAGGATACAGATTTATAAAATGCATTGATTGATGCAGAAATAAAAATTATATTCATTGTGAAATACATAATGTCTTTGTATTGGACTTCAGGTCTCAAATACACATCTATGTTATAAGAAACACTGAAAACTGTGTATAGCAATTCAGATTATACTCCAGTACTGGCTGATCATTACAACCACCGAACCATTTTCCTTAGAATTAACCGAAAATGTGTTAAGGAGATAGTGAGTTTGGGAACCATGGTGACTAGATAGTGAGTTTGCGAACCATGGTGAATATGTGTTGAACAATTCAAATAACAAATAACTAACAAGTTACATGAATGCATTTGTTTTAGGTAAGGCAACAGGGATGCAAATCGAAAACCCACAGCATTTTAGTTATTGAAAAGGATTACATATTACACATTTATATTACCTTGATATTATACAATTTTGAAATTATTCAAATTGACAAAGTTAGTATTGAGATATTCTCAGAGTTATAAATTGGGAACTTTTATAGGATTAACAGATATTTGGCATTTGCCCAGAAGTAACAGAAGATTTACTCAAATCTGAGAAGCATATGCATTTATGAGAGGCTAACTTGAAAACCAGAATTTATTAGGAATTACTTTAATAAAACATATTATAAAAGGAGTAAAAGGAGTTGGACCAAATTATAATGAAACATTACAACATAACATCGGCTAAATAGTTATGTTCATTCGGTCAAACTTTTGTAAGTGTAGGCTGCTAGTCATGTCTAAGAAATGTATGTTCTTTATGTTTTGCAGTCCTAGTAAAAATGAATTGTTTTTAAAATGTCTTACTATTTTACTTCACACAGTTTAAGGGATATTACAAAACAAATTTAGGGTGAATGGTTTGTCGCAGTATAGTAGTCAAGTGGCATTTGGAATATCAGGCAATTATCAATGAAATAAATACTGACTAAATAAATACATTTCTTAAATGGTTTGCAGGATATTTGTAACATATGTTTAACAATGTTCAATGTCCTATTCATAGTCGAAAATTAACATTGATATTACAGTTTATGAATGCCCAACTGTATTTAACAGTCGGCCGTTTTTAACATTCTCAGGCTTTTAATGTTTGTGTCGCATGAAAACATTATTATTAGATATCTTTCTAAATAAACAGTTTGTTATTGAACTTACTGTTTTGTTTGATTATCAAAATATAATAAAACATCAAATCTGTTGATAAAATGTGAAATGAAAGCAGCCAGAGTGAAGCGTAACTTACCCTGGTCTGCCTCACAGGACTCTTGAGAGGAAACAGGGAGGAGAGGCAGGCAGAGTAAGACTTTCCTGGGAACACAGAGGAGAATATAACCCCTTTCTGATATGGGATCATGGACAAGCTCTTTCAAACTGGATGTGTCCATACTGCTATTAACAACAGTTAACCCATCAAGAACTGACCATATTGTCTGGGGCATCGATACACTATAAAGATAAAGGTAACAGATTCTCACGATTAATCAGCGCTGAGGCCAAGTCATTTATATATCAAAGAAGTATTTGACTACATACATTTTTTGTAATTTCTTTACCAATTTTGAGTGAGGAACAGAAGGGTAAAATTTAAGAGGCCACTGCAGATTTTACCCTTCTGTTCATCAGTCAAAATTGTCCTTCTCAACTTTTTTTTTAAAGGAAAGAAAAAGGTGCAGTGGTCTCTTAATTTTTCCAGAGCTATATATGATTTTAAATCATAATCTTACACATTCTTAACAAATGCTATCTTGTCCTATTCTCAGCATTACAGCTGCATGTCTGTACAAATAACTCCTGAACAATGGACAATAAATGTCAAAGCAAAACGAGGCTTCTCATGCACTCCGAAGAGGAAAAGTACACAGAAAAGCGACGCATCTTTCGAGATATCTAGAAGATCGAGTGGAACGGTAAACGTCAATCCCCCTCCTTTTCGCCTTCTGACCAGCCTTCGCCAAGCTCTAACATACCTCCGCTCCCGTCTGCGTTGGTTCCCCGAGGGCTGCTCAGTCCGGTCAGTTGTGTTGCCCAGAGAGCCAGATCCAGCCCAAAGCTGCTGGCCCAGGCCTGCTCAGGCCCCGGTCTGAGCCACGAGGCAGGGCCATGGTCAGCGTGGAGTGGGCTGTAAGCCCCCGGATGAACCTGACACACCCAAACTGCTCACTAACACACTTAGACACACCCTCTCCCTGTGTTCACGTCCTCCACCACCCTCTCCTTGTTCATATTCTCCACCTCACGCACTCAAACACACTCTCTCCCTAAATACTGTACCCGACACCTTGCACACTCAAACACACTCTCTCCCTAAATACTGTACCCGACACCTTGCACACTCAAACACACTCTCTCCCTAAATACTGTACCCGACACCTTGCACACTCAAACACTGCCCCTCGCACACAATCCCTTTCAAGCGATTGAACATAGAACAGTGGTGACAGCAGATGGTGGACTGTGGTAGCGAGTGAAGCTGCTTTTTTAACAGGTGTAATTCTGTGACTGTAGGAGCGGCACTTAAGGTAACAACATTCCTGGTCACTGACCTCGGCATTCAGCATCAGCAGGTGACGGGAGTCTGCAGAGCCACAGCTTAGACGTAACGACACAGAAACGACCGCATCTCATTTGATGTTTTTATTATATTTTGCGTGTGCACTCTCGATGTGGTAAAAAACAATAGACACTGGGCATACAGTGACAGTGTTTCAGACAGGGATCCAGAGCCTTAGCTTAACGTCTCTGGGATTTCTGGAAGTGGAATCGATGTCACGCTGCTGTTCAGAAACACCTGAGCTCCACAACGTCAACTTTTTAAATAAATACAAGCACCGGATGGATAAATACAGGATAGATTGACATGTACGATTTTAATGAAAGTGATATATTTCTGCAACATACCACATTTAAATACCTCACTTGTGAAGTGTGAAAAGCATGTTTTATATGAACAGCTGAGTAAATACATGGTTTGTTAACAAATGGGAATTTCCTAGAAAATATAAATTACTTTAATGGTATAAAGATATATATTTTTTATCACCTTTTTTAAAACACAAATCTTTATACATGCAATGTATCTGACAAAGCAGCACAAATAAGGTTTTGGAGGAAAACAGACTTTGGAACCCGATGCCTTGTTTATGCCACAAGAACATTTCCTGGCCCCTCAGCCCTATGAAACATATTTCCTGTCATTCCCAGTCCCTGTGAGCCGCAGCCCAGCCCATGCTAGGACATTCATGTCACCTCTTTACAGCAGGGTCAACTGGGGACCAAGCCCCTCACAAGTTCAATGATCGCAGCCTGGGTAGGAGTGTGGGCAGCCTGGGGGGAAATTCTACATGACAGCCACTGACCTCTCACACCGGCCAGGGGTCAGAGAGAGGCTGTGGCACGGGGAGAAGAAGTCAATCTTATCTTTCCTTTCCGGAACAGCCTGTGTGTGCAGTGACAGCAAGATGATCTGGAAGGCTTTCCAAAACCCACACTCATTTGGACGGGAGCGGAGAGTCGGAGCAGGGTGCGTTTTAAAGAAAGTGCTGAGGGTAGCCTTTTTGGTGGCCCAGGCACTTGACGCAGTCCCTGTCCAACTGTGGGATCCCTCCGTGACAATATCTGTCGCTGTTCGACTGCCAAAAACTGTCAAATCATATTTTTTTATGGCGAGGAAGTCACAGTGCATTTAAGGAAACTTTGTTGGGAACTCTCCTGTGTTTACCAAGCCTCACAAACAGGACCCTTACAGGGCAGAGAGTTCAGGAAACAGAAGGTATGAAAGATGCATAGAGGCTCAGCCTTTCTTGGTCTGCTGTCTCAAGTGTGTTTTTGCCAGCATAATGGGGCTGATGACCTGGCACACTACCAGCAGCTAATGCCCCTGCAGTTCGCTCAAATGTCAAACCCAGCAGAGACAGAAAAAATAGAAGTGGCATTCATGATCTGAAGGCAGCACATGCTGTAATGCACAGACCCATAGTGACCTCATCCAGGGGCAGGCCGAGAGAGGCAGTTCCCGGATGCTTCAGGATTTTTTTGGGGGTTGGTTCGCGTTGAAAAACCTCTCTCCCGTAATGTCAGCCGGGGTGAGAGGGGTGTGGAGGGAGGAGGGTGGAGCTGGGGGGTGTGGGTGAGAGAGGGGAGGGGGGGGGAGGAGGGTGGAGCTGGGGGGTGTGGGTGAGAGAGGGGAGGGGGGGGGAGGAGGGTGGAGAGGGATGGGAAGGGGGGAGGTTGGCGGAGAGTGATATTTTTTTTTTGGAAGGGTGAAAGCTGCACGGTCATGTG
The DNA here is from genome assembly GCF_038355195.1 of Osmerus mordax. Classification (NCBI taxonomy): domain Eukaryota; kingdom Metazoa; phylum Chordata; class Actinopteri; order Osmeriformes; family Osmeridae; genus Osmerus; species Osmerus mordax. The sequence continues at coordinate 20,412,553 of NC_090053.1, forward strand.
TGCGAGGCTCATGACAAAAGGCTCTTTTATGTGCAGCGTATACAGATAGAGGAGGCTCCTTTGTGTGCAGACGAAGATCCCATGCCTGGCTCTGCCTGCGGCGAAGTAAGGGAGGAGAGAGGGGGAGGCCGGAGGGGAGGGTGGAGGGGGAGGAGAATGGGTGGGTAGATGTGGAGAGGGAGGAGGTGGGGGAGGAGAGAGGGGAAGGGTGGAGGAGGAAGAGGAGAGGGAGAGAGATGAGAGGCAGTGAGGGTGGGTGGGTGGAGGAGAAAGAGGGCGAGGAGAGGGAGGGAGGGAGGCAGGCAGGAGGAGTAGAGCGAGTGAGGGTGGAGATTGAGCAGGAGGAGAGGAGGAGTGGCTCTGGCACCAAGTGCCATCACTGGGCCAGGGAGAGGAGGGGTGGGGGTTAGGGGAGCGTGATAAAGACGACCCAGGCAGCCCTGCTTTTGCCAGGTCTCACAAGAGTCCCAGGGGCTGGCAGGAGGTCAGGACAAACGCTACTGGGCTCTGTCGGGGAGCAGCCGCATCACATTCACATTAGGCACTGGCTTTGTATATCGGAAAATTAAGGAAACGGCTGCAGCCATCAAAAGCCCCGTTAGGCTGCCCGATATGATTGATGCGGTGGGCAGAGTTGTTGGAGCTCAGACTGTGAAGTTACAACGCAGCATTGATTACAACAGGGATAAGTTTGCGGCTCTGCAAAGGAAGATGGAGGACATGGAGACCTTCCTGAAGAGTGGACGTGAAAATTGAGTTGCGGCTACTCGTCAAAACAACTACCCCAATCTTATCCACTTTCGGCCCCGTAACCAACACAGGCCTTGGCCAAGGCCGTCGCTGGAAAACAACTCCCCTGGAGAGCGCTGAAGCGAGACTATCTTGCTCCTCCCTCCCCCCCCCCCACCGACATCTGTGGCTTGGTCTCTGCCCTGGTCATGACCAAGGATGTCTCCTGGCCAACACAATCTGCATAGGGAGAATCGGACTGATTGTGGCCTAGGTCGAGGGCGCCAACCCAGACCTACTCACACATTAACTTTCACCTACTACAGATATCACCACCCCCCCACCCCCATCCAACGCCTTCGCCTGCTTGTTTCCCCACGTGTTTTTGTAAATGTTGTTGTGCTTATGTGCTGAGGTTTTTGTCTGTTCCCACACTGTACTCCTCTAGGAGCATTGTCTGGGTGTTGCCTTTTTCTCTCCTCCTCTCTCCTCATGTTATGCTCGTCCTGTCTACCCCCTTGTCATGTTTGTGTATTAGAAACTGCAAGTGGCAGCTCAGATCTAAGATGGATTCGAGAGACCGCAGATAGAGTGCGGCTAGTTTGGTTTGTTAAACGTTTTAGATCAACACTTGTATTATTGTTTTTGTTGATTTTATGTAAAGCACTTTGAGCTGCAATTCTTGTATGAAAAGTGCTATATAAATTAAGTCTTACTTACTTACTTACTTCACACTGCATTCACCATCGCCGTTCATAGCTACTCATACGGGAATCGAACATGACTGTGCTTGTAAAGAATCACACCATTTCATCTCCCCAGTTGCAAACGCTGCCAGGCCCTGTGAGCTGTGCGGGTCCTCAGGCAGACGGGTGTTCTGGCTGCCCACCAGGTCTCCGCCGGGACTGGGCGGCTCCCACTGACGGCCGGTCTGGTGAGCGCGCGTCACATCCTGCCGATGTCATCGTTCTCCCCAACCGCCCGCCCCACCCCGCCCTGCCCCGCCAAGCTCCGCCCAGCCCTCCCGGCCCAGCCCCTTCCTGGCAGAGCAGCGCCGTGCTGGGGGCAGACACGCCCTGCCAGGACGCCCCCGTCACACGGCGCGCCACACTACGGGCCGCGCACAACCAGGCAGATGGAAAACACACACGCGCGCGCGCTCACGGACACACTCGCAAACATGTCCCTGAACACGAGGGATTGAAACGGGGTGATTGCGCACGCACACACACGTACGTACGTAGGTGCCCATACATGCATTCTCAGTCTGATGTACACATGTACACACTCACGTTTCTACCAATGCCGAATAGGGGGTCCGAAAAGCCAGGATAATTAAAGTGATTTGATGGGTTTGTCTGAGGGCTGTCTTGGTTTGTTGGCTTGGACCTTCCCCACGCCCTGTCCGCCTGCAGTCTGTCTTCCCACAGGGCAGGGCTGAAAGTCTGGCACACACTCCTCCACACTATCTGAGCCCCTACTGGCACCCTGCACGCCAACTAAGGTATTCCAGTCCCTGAACACCACATAATCAACACAGAGAGACTGAGAGAGCTAGAGAGAACTAGAGAGGATACAATTTCTGGGGAAATTGTAGGGTGTGCTTGCTTGCGTCGGTTGCACAGGGGTCTGTATATTTTATATAAAAATGCATCGGGCCTACTTATTATTTATAAAGATTACATAGATTTAAAAGCATCTTTTTTTTGCTGCTCATTTACAACTCAAAATACGAGTGAAGTGTAGAATGAAATATGATGTCTTCTCATTTCCCCTGCAAGAGGCAGCTGACAGGCTGAATCAAAACGAATACATTTGGCAGACCGGTGTACAAATGGACCTAATCTCTATGACTTAAACGTCCTTTTAAGTTGTCCCTTCTCGTGATATTTTCAGGCATTTAGCCTACTCATATTGCATTCATTCATTAATAAAGAACCCCCTTTGAAGATTATTCTACGACTTTACCGGCAGAAGATAGAATCGCGATTCAAACAGTACCATCTGCTAACTGAAAATATGCCCCCAAAAACGTAAATAAGCTTGACATTTATTTAGTGGAAAATAGCTCATTCATAAAAAGCTCACTGGTAGCGATCATTGTCAGTAACAACTCAAAATGCGATATAGCCCTGTGTGGAGAAGCTGCCCCGGTAAATTCTACTACTACAGTACAGTACTAGACTACTGCTGTGTTCGTCTTGATAGCGATTGCGTTGGTTGAATTCGATTAAACGTTCCGTTGTACGGTTTAGGCTGAAATTAATTATTTTCATGAACAGATTGACAAAGTTTAGGCTGTGGCAATGAAGTTCAGGTTAGTAGTCAGATAGTTTCCCTACGGAAAGACTTTTGAGTAAGGGGAGTGCCGAACATGTTCTGTTGCCGTTTGACTTAAACAGCTGAGGAGTTGTTGTTAGCTACTCACACTAGTGTCTCGGGTACAGTAGGCTACAGCGTTGCAGTGAGCTACACTGGTTTGAAACCACAGGTAATGGTAATTTCACCAACAAATCGTTTACTAATGTCAGAATAAATCCTACAACGAAAATGTATATGTGAGGAATGTTTATTTTAACGATTGAAAACAGATACATCATAGACCACTGTAGTATGTGTTGCCCGGGCAACACAGGCTAATGTCATGATGCTAATATGTCAGTGAAATAGTAGACTACTGTTTCCGAAAGTAGATGTACTTCCTTAATAATATCAGCTTATATTGTACATTACACATCACAATTGTGTGTCATATCACAAAGTAAAATGAGTAAATATTTATCACCCTGGCCTCTTTGTTTGTGGCGTTTCTGCAGCTGCCTTGCAGTAAAGCTATAGTTAGCCTAGCTATCCCCCAAGTTAACAGATGTGAAACGAATGTTCTGCCAAAGGTAGTCACGCGTGTTTTCGTGACATTATTGCAGACCGGTGTAAAAATTGACCTAATCTCTATGATTTAAACGTCATTTTAAGTTTTTCTCTTCTCATGATATTTTCAGGCATTTAGCCTACTCATATTGCATTCATTCATGAATAAACAACCCCTTTGAAGATTATTCTACGACGTTACCCGGCAGTAGTAGATGGAATCGCAATTCAAACGGTACCATCTGCTAACTGAAAATATGCCCCCCAAAACGTAAATAAGCTTGACATTTATTTAGTGGAAAATTGCTCATTCATAAAAAGCTCACTGGTAGCGATCATTGTCAGTAACAACGCAAAATGCGATATAGCCCTGTGTTGAGAAGCTGCCCCGGTAAATTGTACTACCACGGTACAGTACTAGACTACTGCTGTGTTCGTCTTGGTAGCGATTGCCTTGGTTGAATTGGATTTAACGTTCCGTTGTACGGTTTAGGCTGAAATTAATTATTGTCATGAACAGATTGACAACGTTTAGGCTGTGGCAATGAAGTTCAGGTTAGTAGTTAGATAGACTTTTGATTTAAGTAAGGGGAGTGCCGAACATTTTCTGTCGCCGTTTGACTTCCTAAACAGCTGTGTACTGTAGCTAGATGTTTTTGTAGTGTGTCTCGCGTAAGCTACAGCGTTGCAGTGAGCTACACTGGTTTGAAACCACAGGTAATGGTAATTTCACCAACAAATCGTTTTCTAATGTCAGAATAAATCCTACAACGAAAATGTATATGTGAGGAATGTTTATTTTAACGATTGAAAACAGATAACGCTACATCATAGACCACTGTAGTATGTGTTGCCCGGGAAACACAGGCTAATGTCATGATGCTAATACTTCAGTGAAATAGTAGACTACTGTTTCCGAAAGTAGATGTACTTCCTTAATAATATCAGCTTATATTGTACATTACACATCACAATTGTGTGTCATATCACAAAGTAAAATGAGTAAATAGTTATCACCCTGGCCTCTTTTCTTGTGGCGTTTCTGCAGCTGCCTTGCAGTAAAGCTATAGTTAGCCTAGCTATCCACCAAGTTAACAGATGTGAAACGAATGTTCTGGCAAAGGTAGTCACGCGTGTTTTCGTGACGTTAGTGACGCAGTGACGTTAGTAACGTCAGTGACTGTGGCTAGCAAATTAGCCACCGTTAGCTTCACTTTTCGCCACAAAAACTTAACTTACGCTTAAACCATGCAACGGAACGTAAATTCCAATAGAAGCAACTCAATCGCTACCAAGACGAAACTTTTGACACCTACGTTGTCTATGTAGGCCAAGTATTTACTGAGTTTTAGGGGGGCAAAAAGAAATAAAAATAATAATAATAATAATAATATATATGTGAGAGAACAAAGGTTGTGCTCTCGCCGAAGGCTTGAGCACACCCAATAAGACTGAGAGAGAGGAAAGGATAAACAGAGAGGGTGATTGTGTGTGTGTGTGTGTGTGTGTGTGGGGGGGGGGGGGTGCTAGAAGAAGTAAAGAAAAGACGAAGAAGAAGAAAAAAAACTGTTATTGGCATGTGTGATTTTTCCAGCCTGCCTCAATTGACCTGTAAACCTCTCTGACTGGAACAAATGCAAATAGCTCTGACTTGCTCACACGAAAATACTGAAGGCTATTCAAATGAGCTCGCTTTCACAATGGTGGGCCGGCCGGAGCAGGCTGAATATACGATCTATGTGTGAATGGCCCAGTGTGCCCGAGGCAGGGGCTGTGAGGGCTCCGCAGCCACCAGGCTGCCTGGCCTGGGATGCCAACCCCTCGGTCCTCCCACGCTTCCATCACAAGGCCCGGACGCTCCCCACACACACATGCTGATGGACGTTTCCTCTGATAAATACACCGACGATGAAGCCGCGGCCTCTCACAACGCCCCACGCTCGCCCCGCGCTCGCCCCGCGCTCGCCCCTCGCTCGCCCCGCGCTCGCCCGCGCTCGCCCCTCGCTCGCCCCGCAGCTCGCCCCTCGCTCGCCCCGCGCTCGCCCCGCGCTCACCCCGCCATTACGTTTAACGGATTTGTCATCCAGCAGAGTTGTGGTTTCCACGCTTCTTAATCAATCACACTTGAGCTTTTCGGTTACATTTACACCCAAGTTCAAGTTGAAGGTCGGGTTCATGTTCAAGTTCAAGTTCAAGTGGAACATTTTAATTATGATTTGACATGCAGGTTTGGGATTCCAAAGTATAGGTTGAAAACAACAAGAGCTGTCCAGCCTATGATCTGGTTTAGGATCCTGTATTTCCACGGTGCTTATGACATGCAGTGGTTCCCCAGCTCTGTCTTCATTCAGTTTATCTGTTCTTCATGACTCAACGTTCTTTGTTCCTGTCTGTGTTCTGCTGTAAAACCCGTCTGCGGACTGCTGTAGAACCCGTCTGTGTTCCGCTGTAGAACCCGTCTGTGTTCTGCTGTGAGTGTGTGTTTATTTGATCCTGCATGTTATTTTAATCTCGGTCTCATCCCTACAGGATGAATGCTTCAGCCATTACTACAAATAACAATATCCTCTTATCAAGCTAAATGGTAAATTCATACAGATTAAAATAAAAATTCTATATTCAATATAATCACTGTTTTTGTAACTTAAGTTACAGAATATTTACTCACTATTTTTATTAACCTACATTTTGATTACATATTTTAGTCTCCATTATCTGATCATTAAAACTGTGTGATTACATATGCTGGATTTAATTTAACATGCAATAATAATCCTGAAAGGAAAAGTATTTGTGTAAGTGTGATTGTGTTCATATTCAAGCTTACCCTGTGAAGCATTTCACAAGGAGAGAGGGGGGGGTATTTAAGTACGCAGTGGTACTAGTTTTACAGGAACTGCCACTTACATCTAAACTGTACATTTTATGTGAAAGTGTGCTGTCCTGTACTGTTTGGGTCTTGCTTACTGCCCAGGAATGTTTTGGTAATATCCCTTTAAGAGCTCACTGAGCCTGCAGCCATGAGCAGGTCTCATTTCCACTTTCAAACTTCATTTTCAGCCCCGGCAAAGCTAGTCGCTCTGGAAGTAAGCAGCCACTTTCTCCGGCAGCCAAGTTTCCCAGAATGCTTTGCAAAGGTCTGGCTTTGTTGCTTGTGTTAACTGTTAAGTTGCTCGTCTGAACAGAAGGTAAAACCCTTTTTGGTTTTCTCGGTTCAAGCAGACTGAATTCACGGGTTTGATCTGACACTGTGTGAGAAATTCAAATGTATTTAAGTGCAAAGTGCGACAAAACTATTTTTTATATTTCTGGATTTTGTAGGTGTTTCTGTGTTAGTGTTGTTTGTGATTGTGTTATGAAGGTGCTGGGGAAATACAGGAATATTATGCCAGAAATATTTTTTTTAGATTTTATATCTAGATTTTTTTAAATGCTAGTTCACAAACTAATTTTAAATCTTGAAACTTGTCAGTGGTTTTAGTTATAGTGAATGTTGATACATAAGAGCTTTCATTTTATCATTCATACAGAAAATATAATCCTAAACCTACAGTATAATGCCTCAGGAGATCTTATTTAATCCCTTTTTTCCAGTCAGAGCCGACTCTTCTCTGTTCCATATGGTGAGTGGGACAGAGCAGGCAGCCTGCAGCATCTGGTGGACACCTGGAACACTACAAGTCACACCAAAGAACAAGAGAGGCCTTCTGAATCTGCAAAGTCACCAAAATATGAGTTCAGAGCTCTCGTGCCAGTTTGAAAAGCTCAGAACACAAGCCCGAGGAAAGCAACATAGCAACGGAACATAGCAACGGAACATAAGAGTTCTGTATGTAAAGGTCGGTGTGTAAAGTTCCGTATGTAAATTCCGTATGTACGTAGATAGAGGCAATGTCAATAACAATCAATGTTTAACACAGATACATTCAGCCAGGCAAGACAGGTTCTGGTATGCAGGTGCCAAAACCAGACCTTGTGAATTACAGCCCCGCAGTCCCACTGATGTCCAAGGTCAGTGAAAGCAGGGTGAGAGAGAAAGGCAAATAGGAGATTGTGGTTTCTGCTGCCCATAAAACCCTACGCAAATAAATGACATTGAATAGGATACAGAGAAATTCAAGTAGCCGAGTACTTGAATGAAAGTAATGAGAGTAGAAAAAGATGGTTAACTTACGTCTTCTGCTGACTTGCATTCCTAGAGTCCATCTTGTCTTCTTGGTTCTGTGCCTCCAGGCCATTTGCTGTAAAATGGCAGAAACGAAAGCACGTCATAAAACAGCAACACTAAGGTACCGCTAACAATCTATTAAAATACCTATAAAAAATATTGCGCAAACTGAGCATATCATTACCCATTCTCTACAAAACCCACAGCCCCCCACCCCAGGACTGGTTCCTCCAAAGCAACAATATCAGACTCACACTGGAGGAACCCTCATTTAGGAGCGCTAACAGCCTCGAGTGAGACAGCGCAGAGGGACGGTCATCGACACTGTGGCGATTAGTCCAGACAAGTCCGATGTCTTACAGCGACACTGTGGCGATTAGTCCAGACAAGTCCGATCTCTTACAGCGAGAGTGCCGAGTCTTTAATGACGGCCCAGAAGCCGGGCCTGGCTGGCTGCCGGCCGCTGGGGGCCAGGGGTTGGTTGTGTTTACAGGCCATCGGGGGCAGAGGGCCGGTTGTTAACGCAGGGGAAATGAATCCCTGGAGCCACCTCACTAAACCTGCACCGTTCCCGTAACCATGGCATCAGACAGGTAGTGTCTGGGTCACAGGGCAAACACGGCCAGGCTTCGGTGTCGGGTCGTCAGTTCAGAAAAGGTTTGGCTCGGTGTGAGCAGAGTACAAGTGAGGGGCGCATTTGCGCAACCTCTCGCGTATACACACACACACACACAGCACGCACACACAGACACACACACATACACACACACAGACACACACACATACCACACACACACACACACACCACGCACACACACACACAGACACACACACCACACACACACACAGACAGCTGACCTAAAACTGATTAGTAAACATAACCGAGGGGGGTTTCCATTAATCATTAAAGGTTTTACCAACCTCTTGTTTTCTCTAAGCCGCTCATTTGAGATCATATTTAAATGCTACGGTACGTGAATTGTATATGGTTTAGTTTGGTACAAACTTAAGGCAATGTACAGTACGGTGGTTTAATTGTGGGCTTAAATAACATGGTAGGGTAATCCCTGCTGCATCATGTCTTTCTTACAAACAAACAAAAAAAAGATAAATGTCACAGCAACCCACTTTCACAAATGATGATTCCCGACGTCCCTGAACAGCCCTGGAAAAATAATCACTTGGTTTCTCTGTGGTCACTTAGGTTACAAAGTGGCACTAAGAAGAGTGAGGGAGTTTTGGACAACTGCATCAAACAGAACTTTCCTCAAGTACACAGAGCTGCGGCCTGTCTACCCTCCGAGAGGGCCACATGATCTCTCCGTGCCTCGCCTCCATTCGCCAGCGCTCTCCCTCCTCTCCTGTTGCTATGAGACACACCAGCCCAAGCCAAGGCTTCCACAATTCATTACTGGACGAACAAAAGCCAAGCAGCTGGACAAAGCAGGGCAGACTAACCCAAACCAGCTCCCACTTAACACACACATCACACCTCTGAGTGCAATGACTGACATACAAATGGACAATTCAAGGCTTCTCTTTTCAAAAGTTTTTTTTTCATTATGCCCTGGGATATATGGGCCAAATCACATAGATTACCACCGTGAGAGGTCAATGGCTGGATAATTTTGCACTCATTTCAATACCCTGTGAGAGGTTTCTTTCTGATTGCATGGTGCTGAAAGGATGACAATAATGTTCAGTTGGGACTCGTATAAGGTCTTAACGAAGAACCACGGTACAAGTACACCCGACAAACATATCGGTCCATAAAAGTGCACCATTTAAATAAAAAGCTGATCTGTATCATACAATTTCATACAACAAAGGGAATTTGTTAGGAATTGTTTTGCAAAAAAATATAAATAAATAATCTCTGCTTATTTTTTCCTTGTTTAAACTGGATTGAAACATCCTTCGGATCAACTCACATTGTAAATACTTCAATAAAGACAAAATATAACATACATCTATAATGAAGCTATGGTGGCTCTAAGATAGAATGTCTTGCATTTTGATCAATGCTTAATGAGTTAAATGATGTATTACATTTTAATTATATCACCCATACTCAAACAGAAATATCAATATGGCAGTTTGAGTGGTTTGAATCCTAAGAAACCTGCCTGGCAACAAGTATACAATATGGTGCCGAAGCTTGAAAAACCTTGTGATGAAAGTGCACAATCATTTGTTTCTTTTGGCAGGGAGGTGGAGGGGTTAAACTGTGTAACAAAGATTTTTTTTCAACATAATTTACAGCAAGGAAAACCAGCATTAATAACTGCAATACACCACAGTGAAACAAAATAACCTTTCTCTTTGGCTTCTACACCCCACACCCCCAATCTGTCTGGCCTAATTATGACACCGCCTACATTTCCTTCAACCAATCAAATCCCTACGTCCTGTTGTCCTCATCCAAAGAAAGATCTGTCAGACCAATGAGAATCCACCTCCTCTTGTACTCCTGCTCGCACGACAATCACTGTCTGAGAAATGCAGGCGAAAAAGCAATCAGTCATCCTAATTAGGCTGGTTGCCATCCGCGGGCCGTCATAATTCAGCCTGGGAGCCGGGAGACTGTGGGCAGACAGGGACCAGCAGCTGGGCTCAGCCCACCACCAGCTCATCCTAACCCAGACCCTGAGGGAGACCACTCCCTCTCTCCTCCCTCCGGGCCTGAGGAAGACGGTAACATTATTAGTGTTGGGTTGGGAGGGGGCCGAGTCTCCCCCTCCCAACCCAACACCTCTCTCACACTCATCTTTCACCGCACTGCAGACTTTTGTTCCTGCAGCCGCTAGACAGACGAGCAGATAGCTGCGAAGGATCTGGATTTTAAGTGGCGAGGACAATAAACCATGTCAATTAAAAAGATAGTGAATGTAAAAAGATCCACAGAACACTATTTTGTGTGGTTCAAATGAATGTTTAAAAGACCAAAATGTATTAGATTTGGTATTCTCCCAACTGCCCCAGTAAAGAGTTTTCAGTGTGTGCTGAATACAAGGAACCAAGCTCGTTTTCCCTTCGGTATTCCGAACCAAACAGGAAGTGATGGTTGCATTCTACAGAGATTCACTTTATTTTCAGGACGTGGTTGACTCAGGAACTGGCTTTGCCTGCTGCATCTCTAAAGGACCTGAAGTTTTCTTGGCAGTGAAATTAAGAACTACGAGTTCAATTGACAATAAAAGCAGAGTGAAGTAACAAGCCAAATTGCTGGCCACTTCAGTCCAGAGGCTCATTTTTCCAAAATGATTCACACTGGAAAGAAAAGCCTTCCCCTGTCCTCAGATGAACTTAGTGTGCTCTCAGTCAGCTCCAACAAGGAAACACTGAGGGTGGGAGGGAGGGTGCATGTTGACAGAGAGGGAGGGAGGGAGGGAGGGAGGGAGGGAGGGAGGGAGGGAGGGAGGGAGGGAGGGAGGGAGAGAGGGAGGGAGGGAGGGAGGGAGGGAGGGAGGGAGGGAGGGAGGGAGGGAGGGAGGGAGGGAGGGAGGGAGAGACTGAGAGGGAGAGAGAGAGAGAGAGAGAGAGAGAGAGAGAGAGAGAGAGAGAGAGAGAGAGAGAGGGAAGGAGAGAGAGAGACTGAGAGGGAGAGAGAGAGGGAGAGAGAGAGAGGGAAGGAGAGAGACTGAGAGGGAGAGAGAGAGAGAGGGAAGGAGAGAGAGAGACTGAGAGGGAGAGAGAGAGAGGGACTGAGAGAGAGAGGAAAGCAGCCATTACTGCAGATTCTCTGCTCGTTACAGAATTAGGTCATGCATATAAAACCCTGAAACGCAGACAGAGATAAACACACACTACTTTGAAAGTACATTTTCCGTCATAAGGGAAAACCACATGGATATTCGACAAGAAAAACACACACAGTAAGAATCAAAGCCATGAAGATGTCATCTGCCATGGTCGCGTGTGCTGGAGTGGGACCTGTAATGACCAGTCACCCGGCTGAGGCAGTGGCCTCTTTGACACCTCTCAGATAAGCATAGAAAAGAAGGATGACTTAGAAGACCGTGTCTGCTTTATTGGCAGGTCAGGCTCTGTGTGTGACCTGGCTCCTGCCATAGACAGCCTATAGTCCCCCTGTAGCACTGACATCAGACTGCTTCAGTCACCATGCCCAGCTTGCCTTACCATCCACTAGAGCCAGTACAATACAAACGTGATTGACATTCAGATATAGAAGTTTCAAAACTATCTTTTTTTATTATTATGTGGGAGGGCCCGGATGAAAAATCACATTGTGTAATATCACACACCATTCCTTGTCTCTTTGTCATGTCACCAGAAAGCAGAAACGTGTATAGTTTATAATAACCCTTATTATAGGGTAATCATTTAACAAGTTACGTATACATAGGAGAACTTAGTAAAGGTCAGCTATCAACAGGTTTTCAGCCAGACAACAGCCAACAGCTTTCTTTAGGCAAGCCTGTGTCTTAGCCAGAAAGGCTTTTTCCATGACTTCGGTACTTGGTTCTACAATAGCTGTGGGCATTTCAATGCAATGTCGACATGAGAAACAAAGTATTTTAAATACGGATTATGACAGTGGTGAAGGGACTATGTTCAGACTAAAATCGACTGTTGTTATGTGTGTGTTTGTGAATGTGTGTTGGGGAGTGTAACTGGGTTTGAATAATATGTCTTTCCATTAGTGCTATGTTGTCTTTCAAAGGTGGCATTCAGGTCAAGTTTGGCTTCTTTTCTTTTTTTAACTACCACTGTTGCTTCAGCTAGAGAAGTACAAATGCGCAGTCAGGTAATTTTAAGACTGTTCTGGAAGGACTTTCTGCTTGGCACAGCTTTAAATTCAGTCACTTCTATCATAGCAGCACCTTAACAAACACAAACTAGGTTACCTACAGTAGCCTACACAGGGAGGATCAAGACTGAAAAATTGCATAATCAAAAGGAGTAAAAATATATATGTTGAGTCGAGATGGAATATTTTCCTAGGAACTGCATTTGACAAACCGTCTTGCTCTGATATTCTGACATTCAAACAACAATTTAACAAACTACCATCGCATTAAATCGTAATTAATTTCCAAACATATTTCCCAATTCCACTCGATACATTTTATTCATTTATTTAAGGCCTTTCATTTTTACAGTAATCCCATTACTACAGATACAGTAGATAAAAGGTAAAGCCTCTTGAAATAGAAACACAACACAAACACAATATTCTTGCTTTTGCATTAGCCTACTCAAAAGCAACAAAAAAATATGCAGGCTACAACAAGTTATTAATTTATAGGTTAAATTCAAGACATGAATTCTGAAGACCCACCATTTCAACGTATTAAACTTGCTTATATGTTCCTAATAAAACTTCCAATTGAATTTGAACGTGTACATGTCACATGCACATCACTGCGGAAGGTCAGTAGGTAAAAAAAATGACATTGGCGACACAAAGTTGAACTTCTTCGGAGGACAGGTCTAGGCTATGAAGGAAAAAGGGTTAATTTTACAGAAATTATAAACTTACAGTTTGTCTGATGCAGAGAAGTCTCATCGCGCGCAAACATCCGTGCGACTGTTATGGTAGTGGGTTGAACATCGGACACTACGGGGAATCTTTCAGAAGACAGCGAATTCGTTAGTTGGTAACAAATTCATTTTGGAATTTTCGCGCTTTCATGTTGTCACGAGCGCTGTGGAGACAGAGCGAGTGCGTGCTCCGTCGCCGTTCCTGCCTTGCCGCTGATGACACAATGTGTTCCACACAGCGAGATTGTCACCAATGCCGATTACATGCAAACTGTCTAGAGGGCAGGATTTCAAATCTCAGAGAAAGCTTTTCATCTGTCCCATCCGGTTGGTGTAGGCTACACGACCAGTGTCGGTTAGATGATGCTGTCCTTAAACAACCATCCCCGCGGCCTCACGAATCTAACTCAAATCTATAATGACTCGGTGAGCTAAAACAAAATTTTCATTGATCACCGTAGCCCAGCCTACGGCTTGGCTTTCTCTTCAAAAATGTCTCTTTAAAATGTAATGTTTGTTTTTCCGTAGACTGGCATCGTTATGTCCGAGACATTCTTGTTTTCTACACTTTAATGGAGGGGGAAAGAAGCAGAGAACGAATGTGTTAAGAGAATCAGAATAGTTTGAAGACTTTACTTGCACATCACACTGGTATTTTCTACAACACACACACTATAATTCTGTCGTCCAATCCATGTAAATCCAACGACTATTCTGTTATTAAATTCCTAATGTTATAAAGTTATTTAACTAATTCACTTGGCAGTGATATGTTTCATTAGTCTCTTATCCAGTGCAATATTTGTATATATAAATATATAGGCTACATGGCTGACGTTATTGTTGTACATATCCAAAACATTTTAATTTGTTGAGAAATAATTTTGAAAAAGTAAGAAAGGAAATAAATGTCATGACGTTTTTATATCCATTGAATAGTTTGAATAAACAAATCATGTTTCCCAGCTCATACTGTGGTTAATGTCAAATCCTGCCTGACCGAAAGCTCAAAGCATTTATTAGATCATCAATGCTTTGAGCTTCATTTGGTATATTAATCAGAAGCAACACAAATACCTGCTACTTACTTTACAGCTTTTTGTAACTGCAGAGCATGTGAGTGGGATGAAACTTATTTTGCAACAACTGACCCATGATGCAGCTAAGAATCAAAGATTGAAGCATTTACGATAGTAATAACGTAAACAATGAATATATATACATGAAGTGCGAACACACTCTTTGCCACTGGAAATGGAGGCATTGGGAACCAAATCCAACCAAACAAATCCCACTTCTACCCGGCAACAGGTTTCCATTAGCACAGACCCATTCCAGTTTCACCCTACTGCTATTAATACTAGCATACACAAAAGTGTCTCATGTTTCTGCAAAGCTGCACTTTGATCAGTTTTCATGATCAGTTTTTCCCCCGTGAACAGTGGTGGCGAAGGACACACAACCCTGCTGACCCCGGCTGCACAGAGACAGGCCTAATGAGATTATCTCTCCAGAGTGTGACTGTGTGTCTGTGACGTCTTTTCCCCAGATTGCGCACGCAGGCTGTTCAACCTCAGCAGTCATGTGACATGATCACTGCGGTTTGGAGTAGGAGATTACAGGGCAGGGTGAACGGGTTCGCAAGCCCGGCAACTCACAGCTAGAGTTTTGTGTGTGTGTGTGTGTGTACACGCCTGTTTACAAAGACTGAACCGAGCTGGTCGGAGATTTCTGACCCCGATAGACAATGCACCAAAAGAACACCCTGTCCTGCAGTCATGTTGATCCTCTGTTGTCCACAGTTCTGTATTGGCGTCCCCAACACACAGTTGAGAATGTGTGCTAATGTGTCTGAAGGTGGATGTGTCTCAGGAGACACGTGCTGTGCTGTGCTCCTCTGTCATCAGGAAACTCTCATCTCGTCATCACCTCTCAGGATTAGGAAGGGGGACGCGGGGTCTGGCCTGGCCCGGCCCGGCCTGGCCCGGCCCTGCTCTCAGGAGAAGACGCGTGGGATAAAGCCTGGGTTTATAGCCCGCTGACTCCAAACTCCAAAGGAAAAAGTTCACTTTCGAAGTCCAGCAAGACCTCTTGTAAAGGTGCAGTCGCCCTCACCGCCCCCTGCTGTGCATTGACTTACGACTCATGAGGAGGGATACAAATGACATTCTGCTCGTGAAACAAGTGGACGACTGTCATCTTGTCGGCCGTTTGACAGCAGCAGTTCAACTGCTTTTGTAAGTCCAAACTCAATCGCCGTACGCGAGACTATGAGAAAGAACTATACAAAATCACACTGGAAAGATGAACTTTTCCCACCAGTACACTGGTTCAAATGGAAAGTCATTAGAATATGACTCGAGCCTTGTCTGTATAACTATCTGTTATGGTAATTAGGTAAAGAGGCCATGTCATTCCACATGGTCTCTGTCTTACTTCTAGCTCTGTGCCGCCCGCCTCAGCTAAACAAAGACCTTCTTATGCTCCCTAATCAAGGCTCCAGACACAAGACGCTTCGCACATCCAAATGTGAATCCACTTGATATTTAGATGAAGGATTTACAACTTACTTTCTCTTCATGTTTTTTCTGTATTTCGTTGAGTGTGTTGTCGACAGCAGCTTGTGGAATCCAGCACAGAGAGAGGTGTCTAGGTCTTTGTGAGGTGTCAAGCTTCTCTTGAATGTTCTTCGGCATAGAGTCTCCAGACAGGCTGGAGACTCTATGCCCTCTTAAGCCCTTCTTATTTGTAAACAAACACGTTTTCCAAGCCTCATCACGGTGTGGACTGGGAATGCAAAGCAACAAGACAAGCAAGTCATTTGTCAATGGAGTTAGGAGATCCTATTTGTTCCCCCAAGCCTAAAGCATTTTTTGTATATAATCAGGTTTGTCAGGTTATATTTGTATTATACCTTTTATTATACATTTTAAATAAAACATTTAACTTAATGATCTATTGTAAGCTGAATGCTGCATTATAAAGCAAACAACAGAAGAGAATTGATTTGGGTTTGATTTTCATAAACAATGTTCTCGTCCCAAGCTAGCATTCTCCCACGTATGTGCTAGTCTGAGATTCTCTCCCGAGGAGAACGTGCTCATTAGAACCCCTGAGAACCTTTAGTGGGCTCCACCCCTCGCGACGACACATTCATGAATGACTCAACATGTGTCTGGATCTGGAACCTGCCACAGCTTAAAATACACCCCGGCATGCCAAGGAAGCGCCTCCCAGCCCACCATCTAAACAAAATCTCATTGTTCCTGTTTTCCATAGCTGGGAAAGGGGGGGGTGTGCATTCCCTTCATCACCCCTCTCCCAAAGAGTCTCACTCCCCCAACACCATCCTCCTCCAGGTCTCCTCGCTCCCCCAGTCCTAAGGGGTGTTCCCGGGTCGGTAATTAGACAGGTCTGCCTCTCTGGTTCTCTGGCCTCATGTGGGGGTCCCTCCCTGTCACACCTCCCCTCTCTGCGCACCCACGCTGGCTGAGGAGGGATTATCTGATGGTGAAGCTATGGCGCACTCCCACTACATAAATCTGCAATTAGTTCAGTTCAGGACGGAGCTTTGGTGGACCAGCCTTTACCCTTCCCACGGACCCTCCGTAAACACACACATAAACAGACACACACAGATACACAGATACATAGACACACATAGACACACAAACACACACACACACATAGACACATACATACATACATACATACATACATACATACATACATACATACATACATACATACATACATACATACATACATACATACATACATAGACACACACATTGACATGCAAACGCACACAAACACACGTATAGACACATACACACACACACATACACATACACACCCTTTCAAGCACACAAATTACAGAATATGCATGGACATGGAATCAACCAGACCACTACATACAGCTCACATGTCCCGGCTCTTGACTACTGAAGAACAATAATAACAACAACATATTGATTAATTTTAAATGAATTACAGTTTTAAATGTAATATGACCTCCACCTATGGACTCCACACATCTGGTCTGGTGGAGCATGTGCGTCTTATCATGTTGTCAGCCACAGTGACAAACTGAAATTAGTTAATATCTTATTACAGTAAATTGCATGTTAACTTTGGCTGCACTGCCTTCCTGTATAATTCTGCAGGCCTCGCAGTGGCCAGAGAATCCTTAAATGTCGGCATATTAATAATCAGTATTTCAGCAGGCGTCTCGTGTTCGATGGCTCCGTATGGCTGGAGGAAGCTGGGCCTGGATTAAATGAGCAGTAGTATTTGAAGAGAAACACAATATTTTGCAGTGGAGTATCTCAGAGGTGAACCTGGGCTCTGTGGTCTAACGAGTCATTCAGAACCATTCAACACCAACAGATTGTTTTCGCTGTGAGGGGAATATTCTATAACATCTGTCACTGCAGTAAAATCACTTGATACAGATCTTCTAACCGGCCTCGTGAATGCGAAGGTCACCTGATCCGTTCAGAAAACTGCCAAGAGAAACGATAACAGCTTGAAGAAGGAGAGGATGAAATGAAGACCTGGAGCGATGTCCTCTCCCTTCTTCATCAATCGCTGCTTTCCACCAGAACCAAATAAATGTCCAATTTAACAATGGTCTGAATGGTATGAAATAGTAAAAACATGTATTCCCTAATGATTTCAATTTTTTTTCCATTGATTTTATGTGTATAAACATCAAGTCACTCCTTAATCTTTCTCCTTGTCATTAGTTTACTTCCAAGGGAACATAATACATATTATATATTTTTTTATTATAATTACATATTATTTTCATTATTATAACATACAGTACTGTGCAAACGTCTTGGAAACCCATTATTTTCCCCATGAATATTGTCTTGAATATACTTTTGTTTAGTTTTTTATATATTTGGGCGGCAGTATAAAAGTGTAATGTTTTGTTTGATCTTTTCATTGCATTATTTCTTGAAGCGTTTTTGCTTTTATTTGTGCCTAAGACTTGCGCACCATACTATGTGTCGCCCACGTCTTGGTCTTAGGAAACTGGACAGCACCTCTGGGATCAGTCTGTCTGACTTGGGTCACGTGTCTCCAAAACAACAGCTTAGTAGCTTATTAACCAGCATCCCTAGAGATGAACCCTACAGAAAGATCAACACAGCAGCTCACTGTAAACACTGCCGTCCTCACGCACGGGGGTCAGATCAGAACACAAAGTGGGACGACAGCTCTGGATGTGTCCTCCTCCAGTTTGACCTTTGCCGATCTGCCAGGTGACCACAACACATGATGTTAGATATCCCTTAAATTGAGTCAAAGTACATTTTCTCTGCAGGAGACTAACATCAATAGCACACACTCTGGTCGTACACAGCAACACACACAGACACATCAGGACTCTACTGATTCTGGAGTAAATTGGGTCAGATTCTTGGACTCTGTTACCTTGCCCGGGGTCAAAACTTTCTGACAGCGGTGCCTCTGCTGTCCTCACAACCTGCTCGTCACCTCAGACAAACGGCACAGTCAACTCATTCAGCCTCTCCGCCTAAGGTCAACAGAAGCTACAGTTACACCACTGTTAGAAGACACTGAAGCCACAGCAAGTCCCACAGAGGAGTCATGTGGCCGAGGGGAGGGTCATTCCAGGGGAACAGAACATGTGGCCAATCAGGCACTTTATCCTCTCAGTGTGGCAAAACTGTGACCCATATGCGTCAACGTACTGCAGGGGATTCAAGTTGACACTGAACTTTGCCAATAAACAGGGTTAGCAGGCTGCTCTTATCCTCTCTCTGACCTATTTTCTGAGGACGACTCACAGTGTCTCTCTGCTGTTTGTCTCGTTTGTTATTAAGCCCGGGCACAGGGATAGGTTTAGGTTAGGCCGACGTGTCTTAACAAGATATTGTCTCTGCTAACGCCTTTGAATTAGATCTCAACTCCAGGGCAGGGAACTAAGTTTGTTCTGTCACCTTGTAAGGTGAGTTGACCATGGGCTCTGTATTACTACTCAGCATGCCGCTATCTGCTGTTTAAGTAGATACTTTTTACAGTCACTTTTTGTACATTACTTTTTACAATCACTTTGACACTAATTTCAGAACCTGAATTTTAAAACTCTAGACTCAAAACTCACAACTGATGATCAAAATGCAATTTTTCTAAATGCTAACACAATTTTCAATTGCTTGGATATAATACACATTCACCTTACATCATTTGTTCATTGAACTATAATCATCTGTTCAAAATGACACAACCAAACATCAAAGTATCACCATTTTAAAATGAAATTCACCCATAACATCTGAAATGTCTGTCATTTCCTTACATTACAATGATTTAACTGTCATTGGATACTACTGCTCAAAATGATAAGTAACTGTTGCATTACTCTTAATGCATAGTTTTATATGCAATATTCCAAGTTTAGAACATGAAAGTTTCCGTATAACGAGATCCATTGACACCAATTACCATGAAACATGGACAAATTGGACTAAACCATCATGTTTTCAGATTTGAAAACCAGCAGCACGTGGAGGTACGCAGGCCCTTGTACTATAATTGTTTTGTCAATTGACAGCCTTGTACTTGACCCCATACTCTCCCTTCCTCAACCCTATTGAGGAATTGTTCTTCACATGGAGGTGTACGATAGGCACCCTCGTGAACAAGTTGCTCTTCTCCAGGCCATGGATGAGGTGTGTGCAATTACATCACAGCAGACCAGTGTCAGGCCTGGATTCACCATGCCTAGAGGTTATTTCAGAGATGTTTGTCAAATGAAAACATCTATTGCGATGTGGGTGAAAACTTGTGGCCAAATCCACAAGACAGGGTTGATGGATTGCTTTGATACAAAAAAAACAAAGAAATGTTGTAATTTGATTGTATTTCATCAATACATTTCTGATTTTGCTCAATGATTCCACTGTCTGTAGTATTCTCTCTTAGTCCATTTATGGTTATGTAGTATCTTATGAAACATGTATGACATATTTTGTAGAACAATATTTAATTATTGTACAAACAACTACATTGTGAAACTAAGGGTATCTTGTGTAAGATCGTCTGCTAAATGACTAAATGTAAATGTAAATGGATGATCTAAGTGAATTTTCCTATGGTATTTCATGATAAATTCGTTTTTTGAACTAATGATTCTGCATGCGCAAGGTGTCTTTAAAGATATGAACATACAATGCTATGCTTTGAACATGTGACAGTGTGTGTTACAAGTAATGAGTGTTTCGAGTTTTGTATCTAGAGTTTTGAAAAAGGACATCAAGGTTCTTAAAATTTGTGTCAAAGTGATTGTAAAAAACTATAACTTGGTTTTGTTCACAAATCGAGAAGGAAAGAACAAAGATTTAGGACTGTATTTACAAATACAGTAAAATATATTTACAGTAAAAAAACACAAATGAAATGAACCCACCCCTCCACAAAAGTAAAAAGTCAGTGTGGCTCTGTTTCTCTTTCAATGTGTGTTTGTGCATGTGTGTGTTTGTGCATGTGTGTGTGTTTGTGCATGAGTGTGTGTGTTTGTGTGGACATTTTGACATTCACCTCAAATAACCTCAGAGGATTTGGGCCAGATTTTCTTTGAGCGTGCATGATCAGTGGGCCACACACAAACACAGCACATAACCGCTTTGTCAACACCGCAGTTATAGTGTAGATCGTCAGACAGTCAAAGTTGTCAAAACGGCTTATGACAAACATTACATTGTGTTTAACAAAGTATAAACTGTTTAACTTTTGGCTTCACGCTTCAAACCAACGTTACCATTTTAACCTACTCAGTTTCACTTGCAAAATCCTCTCCGAAGGTCACTGTGTACACTAACCCAAAGAAGGAAGGGCCTACAGTGAGCCAGTGAAACACAACACACTGACATTCTTTCACCATCGCCAGCACTCGAAAACCTGCTTGAGATAACACCAGTGAGACAATGGAATAATTAATGGTCGGGCTTGTGGATTTATGGCTGCAGGACAACATTCCCTCTCCTCCAGGAGCCGTGACGACCTCTGTGAACTTACAGCACAGCAAGGAACCAGGCACCCGGGAGTACATGATAACATTACTGTACAGCCTGTAGTACATTATAACATTACTGTACAGTCTATAGTACATTATAACATTACTGTACAGCCTGTAGTACATTATAACATTACTGTACAGTCTATAGTACATTATAACATTACTGTACAGCCTGTAGTACATGATAACATTACTGTACAGTCTGTAGTACATTATAACATTACTGTACAGCCTGTAGTATATGATAACATTACTGTACAGTCTGTAGTACATTATAACATTTCTGTACAGCCTGTAGTACATGATAACATTACTGTACAGTCTGTAGTACATTATAACATTACTGTACAGCCTGTAGTACATGATAACATTACTGT